>NW_024038058.1:0-157500 GCF_016077235.1 Cyprinodon tularosa
CAAAGTTTCCCGTACTACTGCTGCATCCTCACTAGAACTATAGAAAGTAGATCAGACAGCTGATCCAGATGCTGCTGCCTGCATCCTCACTAGAACTATAGAAAGTAGATCAGACAGCTGATCCAGACGCTGCTGCCTGCATCCTCACTAGAACTATAGAAAGTAGATCAGACAGCTGATCCCGATGCTTCTGCCTGCGTCCTCACTAGAACTATAGAAAGTAGATCAGACAGCTGATGCAAAAGCTGCTGCCTGCGTCCTCACTAGAACTATAGAAAGTAGATCAGACAGCTGATCCAGACGCTGATGCCTGCGTCCTCACTAGAACTATAGAAAGTAGATCAGATACCTGATCTATCATCCCGGTTCTGATTTCCCTCCACTGGCTCCCGGTAGCTCAGAGAATAGTTCCAGCCCACTCTGTCCACCCAGAACTAGAACCAAACATGGAGAATATGCTGGTCAAGATTCTCAGTCATTCAGGTCACAGTCATTCCAAAGAAGCTCAGATTCCAGATTTCAGAAACCCACAAAGCAGCGATAGAATTGATTCCTTCCCGTTATCATGGCGGCCCAAACCCTTTACAGGTGACCAAAACATCTCGCCTATTCAGCCAGGCCAACAATTCCCTTTAACAACCCCCCTTTCAGAGACATAGACAGGTATGGGGCATTGCAGGCTAACAAAGAAGCCAAACCACCCCCACTGCGAAGGGGTGGACCCGTTTGTCTGTTTCTATTTGCATGTTTTCTAAACAGAAACAAGGCTTTAAAGCAGGGATATCAAACTGGTTCCAGAAAGGGCCGTGTGCCTGCATGTTTCCTTTCAAGCTAAGCAATAGCCCACCAGACTCCAGCCATCTAATCAAGTGAGTCCAATCTAAACATGATGACTTGATGATATGAATGGAGTCTGGTGTGCTATGGTCTGGTCGGAAAGAAAACCTGTAGCCACCGACCCTTTCAGGACCCAGTTTGACACCCCTACTATAAAGCCTCGACCTCAACTCGATTTTGAATTGAAAAATCTTCCTGGGTGGGAAGAGAAACGTCTTTAAGCTTGGAAGCAATGTCCAGTGGATTGTTTTTGAACTTTTTTGGAAAAACATGGAGAAGCACAAACTCCCAAAAGACTGGAAAAGAGCTGAAAGCCTGAGTTCTTTGAAGTCAGAGTTAAAAACCTGTTAGTTAAGAGCTGCCTTTGACTGATGGAGTTAAACTGTTAAATGAGGGATTATTAATTTATGGTCCGATCCAACTGATTGATTTGCTTTACTACCTGATTTTATTATGTTTTTTTATATTTATATGCTTTTATTTTCCTACTATTTTATTGTTTAATTCATGTAAAGCACTTCAAAGAGTCTTTGTATTGAATTATGGCATAAAAATAAATTTGCCTTACTTTGCCTAAATTCCAGTTCCTATTACTTCTAGATCAGGATTTGTTTTAATGGAAGGATCATAAAAGTTTATGTTATGATTTAGCTGGCCAACCTGAGTTCTGTCTGGATGAAATTGTATGGGCTTCTCCTTGTAATCGATTTCCCTGAATATCTAACTGTGTGAATGTTACTATAAATTATGTCAGTTATTAAAAAAAGGACAAAATTAATCCAGACTTATCCACTGCATTGTGAGGCGTCATAAACCTTTCCAGAAATAGATCCGCCTTCCTCCAGGGCAGTGGCCTTACACTCCAGTCCTCAGTTTCTCGCAAAATTTAGATTTAACAGGTGTGTTGAAGTAGAGATCTGTTTCAAGTTAGGCTCAGTGACAAAGCTCTACAAAGGTGAATGCTGGTGAGGTAGTCTAATTGCTTCAGGTGTGAAGGGAAATGGACACATCTAAAAGTTTTGCCTGGCCTTAACAGTCTTTTACCTTTATTATTTACATTTGTTTATTTCAGACTTTTAATTGCATTTTAATGCAATCACAAGCAAGTCCATTTCATTAAGCTCTCTGTTGCTACATGCATGATTGCACATATTGACTGTGCTGAAAGTCTTGTGTAAACTTCTTTAAAACAATTTCCAGAGAATTGTGTTGCCCAGCTGTGTGGTTTTCATGACCTTCAGCTATGACCAAACAACTGCTATTCTCACAAGGTTATGTGTCTTTTTTTTATAACTAACCACTATAAGTTTCACAAAAAGCCTTCCTGCTCAGTTGCATCATAAAAGTGTGCAACACTCTACACAATGTGGCCTTCTAAGTTCTTTAGATATTAATCAACTGAAAGCTATGGGTTTATAAGGAGTTGAAAAAAAAAGTGCAATTAAAAAATAATAATAATTATATATATATATATATTTAACATGCAAATTGTCATTCTCTAGGATAAAATGGGGCAAACCTTTCTGTTTGAGGGGACACAGACATGCCACCTTAACGGGGAGGCTGAGGAGTGTGATCCCTCTGTAATTGAAGCACACCCTCCGGTCCCCCCATGCATTTCAGCATGTGTTGTAATATTCCATTTGCAAAATGGTAGGCTTCAATTCATTTTGAGAACATATCTACATCAAAAAGCAATATTTCTTTCATTCACATAAGGTTAGTTCAATAAGATCTATCATAAGAAGTTATAATGCACCATCAACTGTTTTTGTGGACTCCATCATTTCTTGTCCTCTGGAGACTTTGTGACCTGCTAAGGTTAGACAATCTTTACAATGCTCTGTTGCTGTTGAGAAAAATTAACAGTGAATCAATTTTTATCAATCTCTTAGCATCTCTACCTTTTTGACCCATGGTCCCCCATGAGTCAAAACACAAATGGGATGGAAAAAATGTTTAGGTAACTATTTAGGCCCCTCCAGACGTTTGAAAAAAGTCTAAGTTTTCCATTTGTCCTTTTCAGATGAGAGAGCAAAGGACTTCATCTTAGCAAAAGTGGGGGAAAGCAGCAGCCTTATTAGCAGCTGTTCAATTCACAGGTTTGAGCAGAGAGTGATGGAGAATGGGCTGCCCTTCAGATTTAAGAAAAGAGAAGGAGCCCTGAAACATAAGCTAGACTAAGATAGTTAGACTGACTTAACTGAAGTATTTGGACTTAGTTTTATTTGTCATTTTGTTTACACAAGTGTAAAACAAAAAGAAATTTCACTCTGAACAGCTCTATGGACAATTTCATCTTTTTAAAAAGTGCAGCCTTGAAAAATAGTAAAAATATATATATATATATTAGTGCTGTCAATCGATTACATTTTTTTAATCGAGATTAATCGCATCAATGCCTAAGTTAACTCGCGATTAATCGCATTTTAATCGCACATTTTTTTCCTGATTGAAAATCATTTAAATACTCTCGATGACATACAAAAAAATACATACAGGCTAGGTTTGTGCCAATGTTCTTTTTTTAAATGAAAACAGGTCACAGATACTGATTTATGCCATAGAAACATATGGCAAGAAGATGGGGAGGCATGTAGCAAAAAATAACAAATATGTTGGCAAAAAAAAGGCCCTGAAAACAGGCTGATGTAAAAGACAGTCTTTACAGTTAATACAGTCTTTTGAACAAAGACAAGCATTTTACCCTACTGCTATAAAATGCAGTACAGTTAACATTAGATGTTAATTAACCAAGATAATAATGAACAATTTTCAATCAATACATCAAAATCAATAGACCGACATCACTAGATGGAGGTAGTCTATGCTCTAGAAAGTTACTTTTCAGCCTCTTAACAAAAATGAGAACACACACACACCCACCCCCACACACACACACACACACACGCGATACTGACCTGTGGCGTACACAGACAGCAAGAGTGCCGTAGCAGATTCCATTTCACCTCAGTAATCTGTTTTCTCAGCGTATTTCAGGTTGCTACTAGTTACCAGACACTCAACTTGTTTGTTGGTGGTGGGGCTTAAAGAAAAGGCACTAGCGTCACCCAGTGTATGAGCGTCTTTTTCCCTTGAGGAGCTCCGCTCTCGAAGCCTATGAGAAATGCATACACTGGGGGAAAATAGCCCCGCCTTCCGGCTGCAGCGGGATGTACTTGGAAAATTGTACCATAAAACCACATAGCGTTAATCTCACGTTAAAAAAATTATCGCCGTTAAAATGGCCTCGCGTTAACGCGTTAATAACGCGATAATTTTGACAGCACTAATATATATATGTGTGTGTGTGTGTGTGTGTATATATATATATATATATATATATATAAACAGTAATAAACAGTAATATAAACTGTAAATTTAATGTAAGTGCTGCGAATTAGCTGTTGCTATTGCACCAAGATGCAAACATGGGACTGCTGTTTCATTCAGTTTGTCTATGTAAATGTGTGTCTGTCCCTATCAAATAAACTTTAATAAAAAATTTTTTTTACAGTTCTAACATTTTTTATATATATAATAACAAAATACACTCACCGGCCACATTATTAGGTACCCCATGCTAGTAACGGGTTGGACCCCCTTTTGCCTTCAGAACTGCCTCAATTCTTGGTGGCATAGATTCAACAAGGTGCTGGAAGCATTCCTCAGGGAGTTTGGTCCATATTGACATGATGGCATCACACAGTTGCCGCAGATTTGTCGGCTGCACATCCATGATGCGAATCTCCCGTTCCACCACATCCCAAAGATGCTCTATTGGATTGAGATCTGGTGACTGTGGAGGCCATTTGAGTACAGTGAACTCATTGTCATGTTCAAGAAACCAGTCTGAGATGATTCCAGCTTTATGACATGGCGCATTATCCTGCTGAAAGTAGCCATCAGAAGTTGGGTACATTGTGGTCATAAAGGGATGGACATGGTCAGCAACAATACTCAGGTAGGCTGTGGCGTTGCAACGATGCTCAATTGGTACCAAGGGGCCCAAAGAGTGCCAAGAAAATATTCCCCACACCATGACACCACCACCACCAGCCTGAACCGTTGATACAAGGCAGGATGGATCCATGCTTTCATGTTGTAGACGCCAAATTCTGACCCTACCATCCGAATGTCGCAGCAGAAATTGAGACTCATCAGACCAGGCAACGTTTTTCCAATCTTCTATTGTCCAATTTCGATGAGCTTGAGCAAATTGTAGCCTCAGTTTCCTGTTCTTACCTGAAAGGAGTGGCACCCGGTGTGGTCTTCTGCTGCTGTAGCCCATCTGCCTCAAAGTTCCACGTACTGTGCGTTCAGAGATGCTCTTCTGCCCACCTTGGTTGTAACGGGTGGTTATTTGAGTCACTGTTGCCCTTCTATCAGCTCCAACCAGTCTGGCCATTCTCCTCTGACCTCTGGCATCAACAAGGCATTTCCGCCCACAGAACTGCCGCTCACTGGATGTTTTTACTTTTTTGGACCATTCTCTGTAAACCCTAGAGATGGTTGTGCGTGAAAATCCCAGTAGATCAGCAGTTTCTGAAATACTCAGACCAGCCCTTCTGGCACCAACAATCATGCCACGTTCAAAGTCACTCAAATCACCTTTCTTCCCCATACTGATGCTCGGTTTGAACTGCAGGAGATTGTCTTGACCATGTCTACATGCCTAAATGCACTGAGTTGCCGCCATGTGATTGGCTGCTTAGAAATTAAGTGTTAACGAGCAGTTGGACAGGTGTACCTAATAAAGTGGCCGGTGAGCGTATAATGAAATACAATACAATAACCCATTTTACAGAATCATCTGATCATATTATCAGTGTGATGGCGGTGGGGAAGAAGCTGCTGCAGAACCTGCTGGTCCTGCATTGAATGCTGTGAAGCCTCTTCCCAGAGGGCAGCAGCGAGAACAGTCCATGGTGGGGGGGTGAGGGGTCATTGATGATGTCACGGGCTCGGGACACGCAGCACTGGGATGAAATGTCTTTAATGGAGGGAAGGGGAGCCACCATGATCCTCTCTGCTGTTCTCACCTTCTTCCAGTCTGAGGCGCTGCAGCCTCCACACCACACAGTGAGACAGCTGCTCAGAACGCTCTCTATGGTGCTTCTGGAGAAGGTGGAGGGGCAGGTGGGCTCTCCTCATCCTCCACAGGAAGTCCAAGCGCTTCTGGGCCCTTTGGACCAGTGAGGTGGTGTTTCCAGTCCAGGTGAGGGTGTCTGTGATGAATGTGGTGCTGCTGACCACCTCTACAGCTGAGCTGTTGATGAGCAGTGGAGCGTGGTTAGGCCGGTTCTTCCTGAAGTCCACCATGATCTCCTTGGTCTTCTCCATGTTCAGGATCAGGCTGTTATCTCTGCACCACCAGCTGCTCCACCTCCTCTCTGTAGTCCAGGTCGTTGTCGTCTCTGATGAGGCCCACCACCGTGGTGTCATCTGCAAACTTCACCATGTGATCGGTGGTGAACCTGGGGACGCAGTCGTGCGTCATCAGGGTGAACAGCAGGGGGGTCAGGACGCAGCCCTGAGGGGAGCCTGTGCTTAGACTGATGACATCAGAGGCGTTCTGTCCGACCCGGACTGACTGAGGTCTGTTGGTGAGGAAGTCTAGCAGCCAATAGCAGAGGATGTTCTTTTTGATGCTGATGTCCTCAGTGCATTTGTTGATGTAGGCTGACACAGTCATGGCAAACTCATCAATATTTAACAAGTTGTCATATGTTGCTGCAGCCTTGACGATGTTCCAGTCAGAGCATTCAAAACCGTCTTGGAGTGTTTCCATGGCGCCCTCAGACCACACTCTGACCTCTTGTTTAGCCCTGATCAGCTGGGGCCTATATTCAGGGATAAGCATGACAGATAGGTGATCTGATGACCCGAGGTGGGGGCGGGGGGCTGCTCTGAATGCATCTTTGATATTAGAGTAAACCAGGTCTTCAAGTTGAAGAGACTTTTAGTGGGAGATTACGCATTCGTTATCCAACGAGCAGACTTTGGAGAGCAGGATTGATGGTAGCGGCGTTCTGTGGGGATTTCTCCTTAGCTTCGCCGTTAGCCCCCCACTAAAGCCTTGCTTTCTCCGTCTCACGTGTCTCTTACTCTGGCCTGGCCTGGTAAGTGATCCTGCTGTTGTTTTGGTTACATCCGTCCACAGCACTCTGCTGCTTTTAAACAGTCAAGAATGTCTGTATTTAAAACATTTTGTGAGCGTAGCTCAAGCAGGCATTGGCAATCATAGATGCGGTTCAGATGTCTGGTTTGTAGCGTTTTCAGCCGCATATTCCTTGAAATTGTCATTGAAATTGTTTAGAGCTGTTCTTTGCCACTGCCTTGGAGTGCCGCCATGGAGAATACTTGAATACTTAATAATAAGCATACTTGAAACTAATTTTACAGCAGTAGGAAATTCACCGTGCTCTGCTTATGCTGGAAAAAACACACCCATGCACACAGAAGCAGTGTGAATAAAAGCTGTGTTTTTTAAATTTGGATATTTTAGTCCTTTGTAAAAAAAAATATGTACATGTATTAAAAAAAGAACAATTGTAGAGTAACATATTTACCACATGGAGTACAGTTATTGAGGAACTCATAAAACTATACAGAGAGCTAATTCCAGCAGTTCCTGGGATTTATAGTGTTTACTGATCTGACTGTATTGCTTTATTGTCTCTGTAAAATGGTCTGAGATGACTTTTTGTGAATTTGCATTATATAAAAAAAACGGAATCCAAATGCTAATACTTTCAGACAGGACTAAGGCTAGCAGGGAGGTCAGGTTCAGTCTGACGGTTGTGCACATGGAAGCAGTCCACCGGGCAGAGGTTTCCAGAAAAGGCAAACATCCTTACAATGAGTCATGCAGGGTAGTTTAATATCAATGTAAACTTTTGTTTTTATTACAAGAATTTTCCTTTTAGACTATTAGATCTTAAGAGCAACGAGCTTCAAAACACTAAGAGATGGAAGCAAAAACCAAAAACATCTGAGCAGACGTTTATTGAAAACCAAGATTTAACTGAAATGGTTTGTTGTGCTTTTTGTGTAATTTTTTATCTGACAAAGATTTTTATCAGTGCCTTTCTGATAAAAACCACACTTAATCTGAAAGTAAGAAACCACATCTTAAAACCACAACTGTTGGTTTTTAATGAAGCAACTGATGCTGAGACTGTGAAACTGCAAGATTATTTTCCTATAAATAATGCATAGTCTAAAAACTTTCCTTTTCTCATGATCTCACTTGAAATCAGGTGAAACATTACCTGATTATAGCTTAAGATGACAAAAACAATCAATTTTTTATATATTTATCATGTCGTTTTTTTTTCTATTATATATTTAATAATCCAGTCCTTTGGGAAACAAGACCTAGATGCACCATCTGATCCATCGGCTCTTCACCAGAAAAGAGTCACATCCAAGGTAGGCAGCAGGCACACAAATGACCAACTCTGGGAGATAGTAACGGAAAACAGTACAGGACTCTTTCAAAGCCCTGTAAAGGAATCAGTACACTTTAAATCCTTTAACGAAGATGCATTGGAGGGCAAGTCTGGTGTCAGCAGGCTCTATAATTCCAGCTCCAATAGTGTATCTTAAAGTCGCTGCAGTTCTTAGTTGGATTTTAGGATCCGCTACAGGGCGAGCTACCGTCTGTCCCAGCCCCTGCCTCTCGGCGAGGTACCGTCTGTCCCAGCCGTCTGTTCCACCCCCTGCCTCTCGGCGAGGTACCGTCTGTCCCAGCCCCTGCCTCTCGGCGAGGTACCGTCTGTCCCAGCCCCTGCCTCTCGGCGAGGTACCGTCTGTCCCAGCCCCTGCCTCTCGGCGAGGTACCGTCTGTCCCAGCCCCTGCCTCTCGGCGAGGTACCGTCTGTCCCAGCCCCTGCCTCTCGGCGAGCTACCGTCTGTCCCAGCCCCTGCCTCTCGGCGAGGTACCGTCTGTCCCAGCCCCTGCCTCTCGGCGAGCTACCGTCTGTTCCACCCCCTGCCTCTCGGCGAGGTACCGTCTGTCCCAGCCCCTGCCTCTCGGCGAGCTACCGTCTGTCCCAGCCCCTGCCTCTCGGCGAGCTACCGTCTGTCCCAGCCCCTGCCTCTCGGCGAGGTACCGTCTGTCCCAGCCCCTGCCTCTCGGCGAGGTACCGTCTGTCCCAGCCCCTGCCTCTCGGCGAGCTACCGTCTGTCCCAGCCCCTGCCTCTCGGCGAGGTACCGTCTGTCCCAACCCCTGCCTCTCGGCGAGGTACCGTCTGTCCCAGCCCCTGCTTCTCGGTGAGGTACCGTCTGTTCCAGCCCCTGCCTCTCGGTGCCGCCTAGATGCTCTTAGCCGAGTGTCCCGTGGGATCCAAAGCATTTACTTTGAAAAAATTAGAGTGTTCAAAGCAGGCCCAGTCAACTGAATACCGCAGCTAGGAGTAATGGAACAGGACTCCGGTTTTATGTTGTTGGTTTTCTGAACTGGGGCTAAGATTAAAAGGAATGGCTGGAGACATTGGTGTTGTGCCGCTAAAGGTAAAATTCTTGGACCACCGCAACTAGCAATGAGGCAACATTTTTCCCATCACCCGACGGCGAAGGTCCAGGAAACCAAAGTCCTTGGGGTCCGGGGGAGTATGGTTACAAAGCTAAAACTTAAAGAAATGAACAGAAGGGCTCCACCAGGAGTGGAGCTTAAGGCTTAATTTGACTCAACACTGGAAACCTCAACCAGCCCGGACACGTCAAGTATTAACACAGAATTCAAGTACCTTGGTGTGATACTTGATTCCACTTTGTCCTTTAAAAATCATATAAAAAAACTTGCCAATACTGTCAAATTTAACCTTAAAAATTTTAAACAAATCAGGTCTTTTTTAACACTTGTTGCTGCTAGAATTGTTCTCCACTCAATGATTTTATCTCACATTGAATACTGCATCACAAGTTGGTCTCTCACCACAGTTACCAAATTAAAATTAATTGAATCACTGTACAAAAAATCTCTAAAAGTGTTTGACCAAAAACCCAATTCTTTCCATGTATGTAATATTTTAAACAAGTACAATCTTTTAAATTTTGAAAATTTTATAAATTTTAAGTATGTATGCTTCATTTAAAAAGCGCTACATGGACTAGCCCCTCCTCCTGTGTCTATTCTGTTCAAACACAAGACTTCAAGTGGCCTGAGAAGCAGGGCCTCCTCCAGAGGAGACTGTGAGGTCCCTCACAGAAGAACAACTTTTGGTCAGAACACTCTCTCTGCGAGAGCCACTAACATCTGTCTTCCTCTGCACATACGGGAGAGCCCTACACTGATCAGCTTCAGAGCTCAACTCAAACTACAGATGAAAACAAACCAGTCATGTAAATTCTTAACATTTCCTTGTGATGCTTGTACAGGTGCTGGTCATAAAATTAGAATATCATGAAAAAGTAGATTGATTTCAGTAATTCCATTTAAAAAGTGAAACTTGTATATTATATTCATACATTACATACAAACTCATATATTTCAGATGTTTATTTTGTTTAATTTTGATGATTACAAATGACAACAAATGAAAATCTCAAATTCATCATATCAGAAAATTAGAATATTGTGAAAAGGTTCAAAATTGATGGCCCCTGGTGCCACACTCTAATCAGCTAATTAACTCAAACCACCTGCAAAAGCCTTTAAATGGTCTTTCAGTCTAGTTCTATAGGCTACACAATCATGGGGAAGACTGCTGACTTGACAGTTGTCCAAAAGACGACCATCGACACCTTGCACAAGGAGGGCAAAACACAAAAGGTCATCGCTAAAGAGGCTGGCTGTTCACAGAGCTCAGTGTCCAAGCACATTAATAGAGAGGCGAAGGGAAGGAAAAGATGTGGTCGAAAAAAGTGTACAAGCAAGAGAGATAACCGCACCTTGGAGAGGATTGTGAAACAAAACCCATTCAAAAATGTGGGGGAGATTCACAAAGAGTGGACTGCAGCTGGAGTGAGTGCTTCAAGAACCACCACACACAGACGTATGAAAGACATGGGTTTCTGCTGTCGCATTCCTTGTGTCAAGCCACTCTTGAACCACAGACAGCGTCAGAAGCGTCTTGCCTGGGCTAAAGAGAAACAGGACTGGACTGCTGGTGAGTGGTCCAAAGTCATGTTCTCTGATGAAAGTAAATTTTGCATTTCCTTTGGAAATCAAGGTCCCAGAGTCTGGAGGAAAAGAAGAGAGGCACTTCATCCACGTTGCTTGAAGTCCAGTGTAAAGTTTCCACAGTCAGTGATGGTTTGGGGTGCCATGTCATCTGCTGGTGTTGGTCCATTGTGTTTTCTGAGGTCCAGGGTCAACGCAGCCACATACCAGGAAGTTTTGGAGCACTTCATGCTTCCTGCAGCTGACCAACTTTTTGGAGATGCAGATTTCATTTTCCAACAGGACTTGGCACCTGCACACAGTGCCAAAGCTACCAGTACCTGGTTGAAGGACCATGGTATCCCTGTTCTTAATTGGCCAGCAAACTCTCCTGACCTTAACCCCATAGAAAATCTATGGGGTATTGTGAAGAAGAAGATGCAATACACCAGACCCAACAATTCAGAAGAGCTAAAAGCCACTATTAGAGCAACCTGGGCTATCATAACACCTGAGCAGTGCCACAGACTGATCGACTCCATGCCACGCCGCATTGCTGCAGTAATACAGGCCAAAGGAGGCCCAACTAAATACTGAGTGCTGTACATGCTCATACTTTTCATGTTCATACTTTTCAGTTGGCCAACATTTCTATAAATCCTTTGTTTTTATTGGTCTTCAGTAATATTCTAATTTTCTGATATGATGAATTTGAGATTTTCATTTGTTGTCATTTGTAATCATCAAAATTAAACAAAATAAACATCTGAAATATATGAGTTTGTATGTAATGTATGAATATAATATACAAGTTTCACTTTTTAAATGGAATTACTGAAATCAATCTACTTTTTCATGATATTCTAATTTTATGACCAGCACCTGTATTGTATGTTATGTTCTTTCTTATGTATTTGCCTGCCTAGGGACTACGGATGAAAACTAGCTTTGTAGCTATAATCCGGCATATTTACATTTGTTTTTATACTGATGTTCATTAATGTGCATTGTCCCTATTCAAATAAATAAAATAAAAATAACAGATTAAAATCTCTTTCTGGATTCTGTGGGTGGTGGTGCATAGCCGTTCTCAGTTGGTGAAAGGATTAATCTGGTTATTTCCGATTACCGATGAGACGTCTGCATGCTAAGTACCGGTAGTTACGCGGCCCTGTGCAATTGAAGTACAACTTCTTAGAGGTACAAGTGGTGTTCAGCCACATGAAATACAGCAATTACAGGTCTGTGCCTCTAGATCTCCGGGGCACACTGGGTGGATCAGTGTGTGTCTACCCTTTTCCAAGGGTGGTGGGTAACCCACTGAACCCCACTCATGATAGAGGTTGCGGATTCCAATAATTTTCCATGAACAAGGAATTCCCAGTAAGTGTGGGAATAAGCTTGTGTTCATAAAGTCCATGCCCTTTGTACACACTGCCTGTCACTACAATTGAATGGTTTAATTAGGCCCTTGGATCGGCAACAGCCGTTACTAAGCACCAAGATGATCAAACTTGACTATCTAAAGAAAAGTATTTACAAGGTTTCGATAGCTGAGTCTGCAGAAGGATCATTACTGAGTGTGCACCTGACCACGGTCCCCTGCTCCCCTAACTGGGAATGTTAAGGTGGCCATGGGCCGAGCCGTCACCGCATCAAGCCTCCAAGCCAAGTTCGGCAATGTCCAAGCACTTGGACGTGTCCTTCCAAGGCCCACCTCGGTTGCAGTGAAGCTGCGGGGGAAGGGGGTCTAGTCCCTCTGCGGAGGCTGACATGGAAAAGGGTTCCATGTGAACAGCAGCTGAACATGGGTCAGACTGTTCTAAGGGATGGAAAAACATGTCATGAAAATCAAAAGGGAGTCAGGTTCAGGAAGTGGTGGAGATCGGCCTGGTAGAGTCGTCTCCACCAGGCGTCCAGTGTGGTTATGAACCAGGAGAAGCTGATGCGAGCCCATGAGCGAGTTCTCTTTTCTTAGCGACAGAGGTACAGTGAAGACAGTCATGCATATATGTTGCTGAACGATAGTTTTAAGAATAAGTTTTAGCCTAAAATTGTTTGGCTAATAACACGGTTTGCTAATCATTAACTGGTGTTAATGTAGTGGAGCCTTACAGCTGTCATGGCAAAAAGTACTCGGGGTAATCTGTACAGATGACGTCTATTAAGTAGGAGTTTAAATGTCTGTTTTTTTGTCCAGAAAAAAAGGCATGAATTATTGGCTAACTAGTATTTGCTCTGATTGTGCTTTTCCAGATGCTATTTCTTCTTGTATTACAGTTGTATTTTCAAGTTATGTAAGAGTTCTTTGGTTTTTCAGTTAATTTTTAAGTTAAGTGTGTTTTTAGTGTTAAGCTTTACATCCATGTTAAAATGAAAGAATATTAATTCTTTATAACTCAGTATTCCCATGTATAATATACTGCAGTTAACTAATTAATAAATGATTAATACGTTTTAAAATAAATAATACATTTTGATAATCACACTAAATCTATTCTAAACAGTATATTGGATAGAGAAAATCATAGACTACATGATACAACATGATTCCCGGATTAAAAGAAATGTCATGATCATGTGGCTGATGGCTGGCTTGATTGCTCATTTCATTCACCTATCTAGCTCTGCCCAGTTCCTCATCACTGCTCATCTGATCCACCTGCTCCTGCCTCCATTTAAACTCCTTGGTCCCAGCCAGCAGTGCCAGATTATTCTTGAGCCCTTGGTGAGAGTTCTTCTAGCGTAACTTATTGTGTTCCGATTGTCTGATCCTGACCTGTTTTGTATTCAGACCTTTTAGCCTGCCTGCCCCTGTCTGATCTGTTTGCCTGACCCGTCTTCGGACATCTGCCGGATCCTATTTGTGGACTGAACCTGCTTCTCTCTTTTCCTGTCTCTATCAGTGTATCTTTACCGGCCTCTCTATATCAATCAATCAACTGTGCGGCTCTGCCTCTCTAGTTTTTATCCCTTCACTCCCTGGCTTGGAAGTCACTCTGCCCCAGCACCTTTTATGGGGTGAAGACCACTCTGATCTGTTTCCTAGGTTACTCATCCAAGTTAATGTTGATTCACAGCATTAAAGTCCTTCCTTCTGCTGGGGCCCAAGCTCCAAAGAATTTATTTCATTATCTGCTTCTGTCTCCTTGAACCCCAGTGGGCCTCAGCAGATGGCCGCTCACACTGAGCCTGGTTCTGCTGGAGGTTTCTTCCTGTTCAAAGGGAGTTTTTCCTCTTCACTGTCACTACAAGCATGCTTAGTGTGAGGGATTGCTGAAGAGTCAATGAGTCGATGCAATCAGCTGGTTTTCCTTAGATAGAAAACTTTGAATCAATCTGACTGGATGTGAGATGTTTGACATGATGTGAATTGGCGCTATAGAAATAAACTGAATTGAGTTAATGAGTCGATGCAATCAGCTGGTGTAGCTTAGAAACCTTTTATCTGACGGGATGATCTGATGAAGCTAAACTAAATGTAATAAAATAATAATGCTTAATGCTTCCAGACAGAAATCTCTTGGAAGGTTCACTTATTGGAAAGCAGCAGGAACAGCTGAGGATAAGGGACAATAGAAACCACAGGCAAAATCAATTCAAAGAAACGGCTTAATTTAATTTAGACTTTATTCTCTGGGTTAAATATTTCCATATATATTATACATAGCAGCTGATTTAGACAAAAACAAAGAAAAAAACTTCAGTTCATAATGAAATCTTGTTTGAGTATTTCTGAGGAATCAGAAGCAAGACCCTTAACCACAAACTGCTCCCCACGTGCTGCACAATGGCAGCCCACTACTTCCCAAGGGGAGGGATTAAATGTAGAGGTAAATTTATCCATTGTAAGATCAATAAAGTTCAATTATTACTATTATTATTAACCAAGCTGCCCCACTACATCCATTTAAATTTTTTCTTTTTTTTTATGTCTAATCTTTGTTTTCTTACATCCCTTTGAATGTTTTGGCACCATGTTTTTAAGGGAAACAGAAGGAAATAGAAACATCCTTTATTGGGAGAATCGATGTTCTCCAGCAGCAAAGAAGAATAATCATGGAAACTCATTAATCTTCCTGTTTTACTTCACTTTTCCAACATTCAGTCCTTTTTTAGTGGAAAACTCATTTGTTGAGAGTCCAGACTACGGTTAGCGTCTGAGAGGCAGCCAGCCTCACTCAGCAGACGGTCCTGATCCTGAACCGTCTGCTCCGATCAGGCCCTGCTGATGTAGGTTCAGGATGGAGTCAGCGATGATCCGAGCCGTTTTCTTCTGGTATCCTCCTGAAGTCACCATGAGGATGGGGATCCCACGCCGCCTGGCGGCCCTGAACACCAGCTCATCCCTCCTAATGATGCCCTGCCAGGAAAACAGAAGGAAAGCTGTGAGTCTACTTCACCTTCTGCAGCCTGGAGACGAGGGATGGAGGCAGAGATGACAGGAAACTCTAACCAGAGCTGAATTAAACCCAAACCTTCAAGTATTCCTTATTGAATAGCACATTACTATAATTATTATTGGTGAATTATTGGTGACTTCCAACCTACAGCTGAGTAGATAAAGAGAAATGTAACAGAAGTCTCCCTGAGTTGTACACTTCTACTGCATGTAGAACGACTCCAAGTGAAAAAAGTTGCATATCAGCAGAAATTATGATGTCAGGAGCCAATTGATGATCTTTTACTGGAAAAATAAGGAACGAAAATCCAAAGATTCTGATAAATAACTAAAAGAGACTCTAAAATTATATTATTTTGAATTAACCTGGGGAAGAAAATAAATATATTAACAAGGTAGGTGTTAACAACCATAGTCTGTGGCGTTTCCATGGAGACAGAGAGGAAGAATACTCCTGAACTGGATGGAAAAGAGAAGATCTAATGGTCACCTTAAATGAAAGGTTGGTTGGATGGATGGATGGATGGATGGATGGATGGATGGATGGATGGATGGATGGATGGATGGATGGATGGATGGATGGATGGATGGATGGATGGATGGATGGATGGATGGATGGATGGATGGATGGATGGATGGATGGATGATGGATGAATGAATGGATGGATGATCGATGTATGGATGGATGATGGATGGATGGATGGATGGATGGATGATGGGTGGATGGATGGATGATGAATGGATGGATGATGGGTGGATGGATGATGGGTGGATGGATGGATGATGGGTGGATAGATGATGGGTGGATGATGGATGGATGAATGATGGATAAATGGATGGATGGATGGATGGATGGATGGATGATGGATGGATGATGGATAGATGATGGGTGGATGATGGACGGATGGATGATGGGTGGATGATGGATGGATGGATGGATGGATGAATGATGGATGAATGATCGATGTATGGATGGATGATGGATGGATGATGGGTGGATGGATGGATGATGAATGGATGGATGATGGGTGGATGGATGATGGGTGGATGATGGATGGATGAATGATGGATAAATGGATGGATGGATGGATGGATGGATGATGGATGGATGGATGATGGGTGGATGGATGGATGATGAATGGATGGATGATGGGAGGATGGATGATGGGTGGATGGATGGATGATGGGTGGATAGATGATGGGTGGATGATGGATGGATGAATGATGGATAAATGGATGGATGGATGATGGATAGATGATAGATGATGGATGGATGGATGATGGGTGGATGATGGATGGATGATGGATAGATGATGGGTGGATGATGGATGGATGGATGATGGGTGGATGATGGATGGATGATGGATAGATGATGGATAGATGATGGATGGATGGATGATGGGTGGATGATATGTATGATGGGTGGATGATGGGTGGATGATGGATAGATGATGGATGATGATGGATGGATGGATGATGGGTGGATGATGGGTGGATGATGGATAGATGATGGATAGATGATGGATGGATGGATGATGGGTGGATGATGGATGGATGATGGGTGGATGATGGATGGATGATGGGTGGATGGTGGATAGATGATGGATAGATGATGGATGGATGGATGATGCGTGGATGATGGATGGATGATGGGTGGATGATGGGTAGATGATGGATAGATGATGGATGGATGGATGGATGATGGGTGGATGATGGATGGATGATGGGTGGATGATGGATAGATGATGGATGGATGGATGATGGGTGGGTGATGGATGGATGAATGATGGATAAATGGATGGACGGATGATGGATGGATGGATGATGGATGGATGATGGATGGATGGATGATGTGAGGGAAATTTATAAATCATCTGGTGGATTTCCTCCTCCTGGTCATTAATCCGATCAGACTAGGATTTTCTATGACCTCAGGTGACCCCAGCTGCTGCTGCAGGTCTGCATTCAGACCAGAGTGTGTCGAGACAGAGACAAAACCAAGACAAAACCAAGACTTTTAGGCTCCGAGACAAAGTCAAGACCAAGACCAGAGTGTGTCGAGACCGAGACAAAACCAAGACTTGACTTTGACTCGGACCCACCAAGACAAACCAAGACAAAACCAAGACTTTTAGGGTCCGAGACAAAGTCAAGACCAAGACCAGAGTGTATCGAGACCGAGACAAAACCAAGACTTTTAGGGTCCGAGACAGAGTCAAGACCAAGACCAGAGTGTATCGAGACCGAGACTAAACCAAGACTTTTAGGGTCCGAGACAAAGTCAAGACCAAGGCCAGAGTGTATCGAGACCGAGACAAAACCAAGACTTTTAGGGTCCGAGACCAAGTCAAGACCAAGACCGAGGGAGGTCGAGACCAGCGCCAGTATGTGACAGTATGGTCTGCATTCAGATCGGAGTACCTGAGGCGATATGGAGAGGCCTCCCAGGAGATCCCCATCCAAGATGTCCGTCCCTGCGTTATAAACGATGACGTCAGGACGCAGCTCGTTCAGCGCTCCCTCACAGTGGAGCTCAACCTTCTGAAGGTACTCCGAGTCCTCGGTGCCCCATTCCAGCTCCACCTTCCTCTTTATGGCCCCTGGAGATAAAATGGATGGGTGGAGAAGGTTCAGCCTGGTTCCTCCTGACCACCTGGAGCCCTTCCAACGCCAGCCCCAACGTGTCTGATTCATCAGACCTGCGGTACCAGCTGCTTCCTGCAGGGGGCTCCGTCTGTACCCACAGGATCAGCAGGGAGCCCAGCCCAGATGGAAGAAGCAGGAGGAACTCACGTTTGGCGAATCCGTCCCCAGGATAGATGTTGTGATTATACACGTCCATGATGAAAACCCGCCGGTCGTCCAGAAAATCTCGCTCATGTCCGTTTCCCTGGAAGACATGAAAGCCAAGGAGGTCAGCCTACCTCTTATGTTTTAGGAATGACCTGTAAGATAAATACTGCAAACTGTAACCAATCCATTTAATTCCAGGCTGGAGGCAACAAATGAGGAAAAGTGGCAGAGGGGTTGAATACTTTTAGAAGTCTGTTCATGCTTTGGAACGCTGTATGATGGACCATTCATTCATGTCACTTATTGTTTTCCTGTTTCTCTTCATCCGTCTCGAACTAGTCCTGCATACTTTAGCCGATTACAACAATTTTGGTATCAAACGTTCAGCTTCTTCTGGAGGGTTAGGATTTGTCCTTTGGTGATTTCAGCTATTATAATTTTAGAAATATTGAGCTTTTTATGGGGTTTTTTTACCCTTAGAAATGAATAGGATTCTGCCAAAAATCCGCTAAAACTTCAGCTACTTTGCCCTTTTACTACTTCTGCATACTTTCAGCTAGAAATACATTCAAATTTTAAAACATTTCCGTGACCTTCGGCTACTAATGTTTAACTCAGCTTTTTGCTAGCTTTTACTGTTTCGTTTCAGTGAAGCTTCAAACTTTTAAACATTTTTTAAAGATTGTTGGTTTTACAGTGGGCCATTCTAGCGCTTTTTAAACATTTTACTTTTGGCAAATAACTTTTGCTTTCTTTCTGAATGTTTAAACTACCCATAAAAATTATAAATCAAAACGTAGTTATTTTTGTCAGGATACAGGAATTGTAACCTTCATCGGTGTGGGATGTATAGTTTTCCTACAGTTTGGCCCAGACCACCAAGAAGTCCAAACTCCCTCAATACAAATCCAATGGGAGAGTTTTCGAAAATACAAAACGATACATTTTCGTATCACAGCCTCTTTAAAACCATTTCATGTACAAACATGAAACTTCGTATAGAACATCTTCAAACCCTTCTAGCACTTACATTGAACTATTTTTTTCAGTATCACTTATGGCTTAGCTGTTTAGCTGACTTGTTCGGGCACATGAAAACAGTAAAAAAATAATTAAGTTTTTGATTTAATAACCATACTTCAACACAAACTTTTATCCATTTTTCAAATTTTGCCAACTTCCCTCTTTTTTTCCAGAGTGCTGTGTCTTTTCGAAAACATTTTGAACAAAAATAGCCCTAAAGCTTTCTTCCCCAATCTGTCATGAAATAAACGGTGCAAGAATGACATTGATACGACTTATTATGCAAGAGTTGAGGCATTTGTTTGGCACAAGATCGTACCGGCGATTAAACCAGGGATATTGGGAGAGATGGTGTCTGATGGATGGACGCCTCTCCCAAGATATTTAATGTACAAACATGAAACCTGGTATGAAACATATTCAGACCCTTCTAGCAGTGTTGTGGTCAAGACCACCTAACCCGAGACCAAGACAAGACCAAGACCAGAGTGTATCGAGACCGAGACAAAACCAAGACTTTTAGGGTCCGAGACAAAGTCAAGACCAAGACCAGAGTGTATCGAGACCGAGACAAAACCAAGACTTTTAGGGTCTGAGACAAAGTCAAGACCAAGACCAGAGTGTATCGAGACCGAGACAAAACCAAGACTTTTAGGGTCAGAGACAAAGTCAAGACCGAGACCAGAATGTATCGAGACAGAGACAAAACCAAGACTTTTAGGGTCCGAGACAAAGTCAAGACCAAGACCAGAGTGTATCGAGACAGAGACAAAACCAAGACTTTTAGGGTCCGAGACCAAGTCAAGACCAAGACCAGAGTGTATCGAGACCGGGACAAAACCAAGACTTTTAGGGTCCGAGACAAAGTCAAGACCAAGACCAGAGTGTATCGAGACCGGGACAAAACCAAGACTTTTAGGGTCCGAGACAAAGTCAAGACCAAGACCAGAGTGTATCGAGACCGGGACAAAACCAAGACTTTTAGGGTCCGAGACAAAGTCAAGACCAAGACCAGAGTGTATCGAGACCAAGACAAAACCAAGACTTTTAGGGTCCGAGACAAAGTCAAGACCAAGACCAGAGTGTATCGAGACCAAGACAAAACCAAGACTTTTAGGGTCCGAGACCGAGTCAAGACCAAGACCAGAGTGTATCGAGACCGAGACAAAACCAAGACTTTTAGGGTCCGAGACAAAGTCAAGACCAAGACCAGAGTGTGTCGAGACAGAGACAAAACCAAGACTTTTAGGGTCCGAGACCAAGTCAAGACCAAGACCAGAGTGTATCGAGACCGGGACAAAACCAAGACTTTTAGGGTCAGAGACAAAGTCAAGACCAAGACCAGAGTGTATCGAGACCAAGACAAAACCAAGACTTTTAGGGTCCGAGACAAAGTCAAGACCAAGACCAGAGTGTATCGAGACCAAGACAAAACCAAGACTTTTAGGGTCCGAGACAAAGTCAAGACCAAGACCAGAGTGTTTCGAGACCGAGACAAAACCAAGACTTTTAGGGTCCGAGACCGAGTCAAGACCAAGACCAGAGTATATCGAGGCCGAGACAAAACCAAGACTTTTAGGACCGAGACAAAGTCAAGACCAAGACCAGAGTGTGTCGAGACAGAGACAAAACCAAGACTTTTAGGGTCCGAGACCAAGTCAAGACCAAGACCAGAGTGTATCGAGACCGGGACAAAACCAAGACTTTTAGGGTCCGAGACAAAGTCAAGACCAAGACCAGAGTGTATCGAGACCAAGACAAAACAAAGACTTTTAGGGTCCGAGACAAAGTCAAGACCAAGACCAGAGTGTTTCGAGACCGAGACAAAACCAAGACTTTTAGGGTCAGAGACCGAGTCAAGACCAAGACCAGAGTGTATCGAGACCAAGACAAAACAAAGACTTTTAGGGTCCGAGACAAAGTCAAGACCAAGACCAGAGTTTTTCGAGACCGAGACAAAACCAAGACTTTTAGGGTCCGAGACCGAGTCAAGACCAAGACCAGAGTGTATCGAGACCGAGACAAAACCAAGACTTTTAGGGTCCGAGACAAAGTCAAGACCAAGACCAGAGTGTGTCGAGACACAGACAAAACCAAGACTTTTAGGGTCCGAGACAAAGTCAAGACCAAGACCAGAGTGTGTCGAGACCGAGACAAAACCAAGACTTTTAGGGTCCTTGACCAAGTCAAGACCAAGACCAGAGTGTATCGAGACCGAGACAAAACCAAGACTTTTAGGCTCCGAGACAAAGTCAAGACCAAGACCAAGACCAGAGTGTATCGAGACCGAGACAAAACCAAGACTTTTAGGGTCCTTGACCAAGTCAAGACCAAGACCAGAGTGTATCGAGACTGAGACAAAACCAAGACTTTTAGGCTCCGAGACAAAGTCAAGACCAAGACCAAGACCAGAGTGTATCGAGACCGAGACAAAACCAAGACTTTTAGGGTCCGAGACCGAGTAAAGACCAAGACCAGAGTATATCGAGACCGAGACAAAACCAAGACTTTTAGGGTCCGAGACAAAGTCAAGACCAAGACCAGAGTGTATCGAGACCGAGACAAAACCAAGACTTTTAGGGTCCGAGACAGAGTCAAGACCAAGACCAGAGTGTATCGAGACCAAGACAAAACCAAGACTTTTAGGGTCCGAGACAAAGTCAAGACCAAGACCAGAGTGTATCGAGACCGAGACAAAACCAAGACTTTTAGGGTCGGAGACCGAGTCAAGACCAAGACCAGAGTGTATCGAGACCGAGACAAAACCAAGACTTTTAGGGTCCGAGACAAAGTCAAGACCAAGACCAGAGTGTATCGAGACCGAGACAAAACCAAGACTTTTAGGGTCCGAGACCAAGTCAAGACCAAGACCGAGGGAAGTCGAGACCAGCGCCAGTATGTGACAATAAAATGTGAAACATGATCAAAATCACATTCACATAAAAACACCTAGATATTTAACACACAGAACTGGACTAAACATTAACATCTTTATTTAGTACTTCTGTGTAGTAATCACAGAATTTCAAACAATTAATCAAAGTCGATCAAATGTGCATTTTCTCTGCCGTTCATGAACAGTGCATACATTTATGTTGTTTTTAAATGTGCTATTTCAAAACAATGTGCAAAATTCTGTAAAATGTGTAAAACTGAAAAAAATGCCAATCATT
The DNA here is from genome assembly GCF_016077235.1 of Cyprinodon tularosa. Taxonomy (NCBI): domain Eukaryota; kingdom Metazoa; phylum Chordata; class Actinopteri; order Cyprinodontiformes; family Cyprinodontidae; genus Cyprinodon; species Cyprinodon tularosa. The sequence continues at coordinate 22,338 of NW_024038058.1, forward strand.
TCTCTTGTTTCTCTCTCATATACAGATTAAAGCTATATTATATAACTTTTCTTCAATAAATTTATATCTGTCACCAAAATTTTTACATCGTCACAGTGACGAACTAATGAATTATTAAGAGTGTTTTTTTTATCATTTATAATCAGCCATTCTTCTGCCACTTGCTTCTCTCTGATTCCTCTATTTTAACGAAGGCTCTTAAAGGAGATTGGGGTGGGTGGGTAGGTAGGTGATGGATGGATGGATGATGGATGGGTGAAAGATAGATGGATGGATGATGGATGGATGATGGATGGAGGGCTTACCTGATGAGCATCAAGGTCAATGATGGTTGCTGTGGAGACGCCCTCCACTCTATCAAAAAGAAACTGAGCAAATAAATTGAGAAAATGTTTTTAAACTGGTTAAAGTGTAATGCTGACATTTCATTCATTCATTCATTAATCATCAGAAGGAAATGTGATGTCTTACCCTGATGGCCAACGTGATGTCAGCATACGCACAGAAGCCCCCTCCTTTGTCACTGGAGCAGTGGTGGAAGCCCCCCCCTGATGAAACAGAGCCAGACTCAGTCAGGGCTTCTAGACATCTTAGAGATGGCATGAAATAGACCAGGAGCTGATGGACTGAAGTTCACTTCTGCCCCCTGCTGGGCTCTAGTTTAAACTACAGGCTGTTAGAAAGCACTGCTTAAAGCTTGATGACACTAAAATGAGATTATTGCTAAAGTACAGAATTAACTAGAACTTGACTCGTCACACAGAGGCATGTGAGCGACGTGTTCCCTAATTTGAGCCGTTTCTAGATGCTCATAGTTTATTACAGTACATCCTGTAAAGGTTCAGACAGGAGCAGAGTCCCTGATGCTGACAGAACTCACCTACATTTATGGCCCATCCTCGCTCTATAGCCAGCTTCCCAGCCTGCAGAAAAAAAACAGTAAGAACACACGTCCATCAGACACATGAAACAACATCGTCTACCTGAGATCAGGTTCTCTGCTTAGAGCCAACAACGCGGCCATGATAAGGAAAAAAAACCAACAGCAACCTGCAGTTGGCCCACAGCCTTGGTTTCTGCTCACTCCTCCACTGTGGGTGGAAGCTGCAGTGTGTTGGGACCAGCAGAGCGCCTACATGTATTTTATACACGTAGGCTTTAATAGGGGGGTAAAGTGGTTAGCTCACCATTATAACCATTGCCTCTTGATGGGTGACCTTACCTCTCAGCCTGGGGCTCTTCCTTTGTGGGCTTCTCTCTATAAAACAGAAGAATGTGTCCCACAGTGCCTGCTGGATGTGATCGCTGCATAAATCTGATCGCTGGCGGTAATGACACCCGGTTACGCCGATCGGAGGTCACTAAAATTAGTGTTGCTTCAGTGTGTAAGTTTGCCTAAACAATGTGGGAATCTGTAATTTTCTCTGGTCCCCTCTAGGGCTGCAACAACGAATCGATAAAATCGATAAAAATCGACTTTTAAAAGCTTTGGCAACGAATTTCATCATCGATTAGTTGTGTCGCGCGATTAATGCGTCATCCGCCGCCGTCATCACATCCACTTGACTGAAGCGGGGGAAGAAGAAAAAATACGGCGGAGCGAGTCAGCGCCGCAGCTGCAGAGTTGCCAACTCAGCGACTTTTCAGACCCCTCCAGTGACTATTTTTCAAAAAAGCGACTAGCGACAAATCTGGCGACTTTTTACGGTGTCACTGGCGGCTATTGGAGACTCTTACGTGAAAGCATGTATCGTTCCTACTCTGCCGTGGGGCGCCTCCCCCATCCCAACCCCATTCTCCCGCTCCCGCAGGAGTCCCTCTCAGCGCTGCAGTCAGAGCCTCAGCGTCCAAACTGCAAATGAAGCGCGCATGCGCCGGGATTGACGGCGCAAATTGATCACAATAATTAAAATAGACTGCGCTTTGTAAAGTGAAAAAAGTCGTAACGTGCAGCTTTTGTAAAAACAAATGAACATGGCACGGAACCACCATGTTTGTTTGGTTTTAAAGTGGGGAAACGTTACGTTAGTTTCTCAGGTAGCTCATCTGATGCTTTCCTTATGCTGCGTTCACACCGGGGGCAGCAAAAGCAGCAAAATCGCGTCTGCTGCTTCATTTTTGCTGCGTGTACCAGGCTGAAGCAGCTTTGCTGCTCTGCCTGCGCGGTCCAAAAGTGGCTCTGACGCGCGTTGGGCGGAGCTTCACTATCCTTTCTCTGCCTTGCAGCTATATTTGCTGTGATCAGTGGGAATAAAGTAGTTTTAATATGTGTTTAAGTGAGAAAATACACCTGAAAACTTCATCAGTGCAGTCAGTTCATCCAGATTACGATCCTGCCTCCCAATATTATTTCTGTCGGAGCCGCTCAGACCCCCACATACCGGCGGTGCGCCGACAGAAGGAATCCATTCATCAGCAGCCTCTGGCGGGTCGCCTCCTCGCGGTTTACCGCGGCGGCTGGTAGGTGTTTTTCATCTAAATAATCCGATCTGCAGGCACCACAATAATAAAAGCGAACATATTCTGCCGGCAGATGTATATATTTTAAGTTAATTATGCGTTAATAAACTGTTTAAGAGGAGTGATCACAGCGCTCTGTGTCATCAGCGCTGTGTCTCTCTCCCAGCCAGCTCCCAGATCAGCTTCTCTGATTGGTTGACGCGGCGCGTCGAGCAGCAAAAATTAAATTTTTCCATCTCGAGCAGCAACGCGTTTGCGGCGCGTCACGCGCGTCAGATGCCAAAACGCGCCCGACGCGCTACTTCAGCTGCTCAGACGCGCTGCGCTTGCTGCTCGAAACGCGCCGCGGGACCTTTTGCTGCGCCTTGACGCGCGTCAACCATTGACTTTGCATGTAAACTCGCTGCTTCTGTCGCGCCAGCTGCCCCCGGTGTGAACGCAGCATTACCGTGTTAGTAGGTTACAGACAGTGATAAGGTTGGCTACTTATTTTACTTTTAATTTCATTTGAATTAGCTTAAGCAGCGTTTATATTTACTTTATAAATAAATTAACTTGCAAATTATGAGGGCAAGGCTTTTAAAGTTTAAATCTTCTGGCAAAGATAAAGTAAAGAAGATCCTGCAATTTATGGAAGTAAAGCAGAATAAAATCCAGTAAGATCAGTAATATGTCAATTAATTATCTGCCACATTCCCATGTAAATATCTGTCTTTGGAGGATGTGTTTTTTAGCACCCCTAGTTCTCTCATTTTTATTCCAAATACAATTTATAATTAGAATCACAGGCTATTTTTATCTCTATGGTTCAGTATTTTCTCAAGTAGCAACTTTAACTGCTATACTTTCCTGTCTTAAAAGGCAGAACTCTTCTAGTCTAAAAAAAACTCATTTGTTGAAATGGGGGGACCTATTGTTTGAACCCCTTAGGGGCTTTAAAAACAAAAATGTCTTTTTTTGCGCTTTATGAAACAAAGTAGCCTATATTTTGTGGATGTACAGCTACATTTCTCATGTAAGTTTGCGTAGTTTTAACACAAACATTTATTTTTCATATTGCACCAGTACAGTTAATGAGCAACCTGTACTTGTGTGCTTGTTTGTTCTGTCTAAAATGTTTATTTTGGAATAAAGAGTATAAAATATAAAAAATATTTTTTGTCCGATTCATCGATTAATCGAAAAAATAATCGGGCGATTCATCGATTTTTAAAATAATCATTAGTTGCAGCCCTAGTCCCCTCCCTGATCTGACCAGTGATGACATGTTTAGCCGCATGTCGTCATTCAACCGCTGGTTGTCTAGGTGGTGTCCTGAAAACAACGTGGGCTACATTAATAACTGGCAATCCTTTTGGGGAAAGCCTGGTCTGATTCAGAGAGACGGCGTCCATCCCACTTTGGATGGTGCAGCTCTTCTTTCTTAGCCTGGGTGCCATTCCGAACTTAGTCCCGCCCACAACGTTTGAGGTCGGGAAGTTCGGTCTGGCATTGCTCAACAGTAGCGCGAGTATGCTAGCACAATATCTGGTGGGCCAATCAAATTGTCAGGGCGGGCTTTATACGATGATGGACAGATGATCAACAGTAAAGTAATCAACCACGTCACCAAAGCGCGCTTGGGTGACAACAACAATGGCTGCCGCTGGAGAGTTTAGGTGAGTAGATTCTGCTATTAGGTCTGTTCTAGAAGATATCGACAGCAAATTCATTTTAAAAGAGGAACAGAGAAACGCGATCAAGGCTCATCTTCTTATTCTAGGCATGCAACTGCACGCTTTGAGTTTTGTTGACAACAACTATGCGTGGCTTAACATCCGTCACGCACTCCGTTGCTCTTATTGGTTGTAGGTCTATCCAATTGAGTGCAGAGGCATTTTTTTTCCTGGTTCGTTCAAAACACGCCCCATAATCACAGCTCTATGGAGCAGAATCAGACTCATTCTGACTAGAATTGAGTCGGACTACGTCAGGCTACTTCTTTCTAGGAATCTGGCCACATTTATTAGTCCTCCAAAACCCTGACCCCCCAGGGTGCAGACCAGGAAACAGAGTTGTAGTCTAACACACATCTCTGCAGCTTCTCTACTGTTACCCACTCTTTACTCCATCCAGACAGTGTCTTTCCCATGACCAAAATCTAATTAGCAAATATTCCCAAAGGAGTAAATCATGATAATCTAATTAAAATTAAAATAACACCTATTGGGGAAAAAGTTAAAACGATTAAATGTGGTCTGTTTAACATAAGATCTTTCCTCTAAAAGTCTGCTAGTTAATGACTTGATTTGTGATAATCACATTGATTTATGCTGCCTTACAGAAACCTGGCTGCAGCAAGAGGATTATGGGAGCATAAATGAGGCTTCAAGCTATTTAAATTTTCACATCCCCAGAAGTTCTGGGCGAGGAGGAGGAGTAGCAGCAATCTTCCAGTCTGACTTACTGATTACTACAAAGGCAGCTAAAGGGGAACGCCATTTTTTTTTTACATTGGGCCCTTGATTTTACGTTATTACATCATGTTCCACTCAACCATATTAGTTTTCTGTCATTTGGAGCTGTTCTTAAGATATTCCGTTAGGTTATATTCAAGTCGTGCCGGCTACCGTTCATTCATCCTGTCCTCTGAACTGCTGCTAGTTTTCCTCAAATGCCTGGAAGATGTCTAGTGCTGCTACCACAGATGATCTCGCTCTCCAAATGGAATTGAATGATTCAGATTATGAAATTGATGAGTTTGAATATGATGGATGTCCATATCGATTTGACCACGAGTATACTGATGAAGAGATCATGGAAAGGAGGAAGCGCACTGATGACATCATACAAACTCCGCTTTGTTTTTTAAAAGATATAAATATCAAAAATATAACGGCGGATGTCTGGGGGACAGTGATTGGCCTCCATGTTCTGAATGCTGGCGTAACATAAAGAATAAATTATGAACAGTTTAATTCGTGCCTTCAAGTCGTTGCCCATAGGAAGACGTTACTGGATATAACCTAACGGAATATCTTCAGAACGGCTCCAAATGACACTAAACTCATATGGGAGAGTAGAACATGATGTAATAACGTAAAATCAATGGCCCAATGTAAAAAGAAACGGCGATCCCTCTTAATAATTACAACTCTTTTCAACATTTAACCCTTAGTTTCCCTCATCCAAATTGCCTTGAACCCCAGTGGGCCTCAGCAGATGGCCGCTCACACTGAACCTGGTTCTGCTGAAGGTTTATCCCTGTTCAAAGGGAATTTTCCTCTCCACTGTCGCTACAAGCATGCTTAGTGTGAGGGATTGCCTTCGAGTCAATGAGTCGATGCAATCAGCTAGTTTTCCTTAGGTAGAAAACTTTGACTGGATAATCTGGTGAACTGTAAAGTGGCTTGAGATCAATTGTGTTGTGAATTGTAAATGGAGCCTGTTGTGGTTCTGGGTATGAGGTTGGCTTCCAGGAAGCAGATATTCAAAAAGGAAACCATTAATCCCTCATGGTTGGTCTGAAAACCCTGATCAGTGGCTCCTCCCTTTGATCACCCATGCAAGGGATCCCATTAACCAGCAGTTAGGTGAATACCAACCATTATGGTTCCTCCTGTTTGGGTCCGTAAAGGTCTCAGCACCCTCCTCTTGACCAGGGAATTGGGCAGAAGCATCAGGGGGGGGATTTCAGTGATGGATGCCACCACAACAGACCACTAGACGGGAAAAAGAGCACCAAGATGAGAACCTGACCAGCTCCATGCAGAACACTGGAGGTTTCAACGTGGAACAGAAGAAACAGCAGTAGATGCCCACCTTTAATCTGTTGAGGTACCGTTTAGTGTGAACCACCAGCAGATCCTCGTCTGATGCCTCACGAGCTTCCACCAAGTTCTCATCGCTGACAAACTGCTCCTCTGAAATACAGGCATAACCGATCAGCGCCCAGGAAGCGGCAACATGAGGAGAATATGAACCTTTTAGAGGAACATTAACCATGTGGAACTGTGGGGGAGCTACAGGGATCCAGGGCTCAAGTGGACAAATTCATCCTCAGGACATCTCTTTGTATGTAACCGTCATGGAAGAGCAGCAGAAACAAAGGGGCACGGCAACAGGTGGAGGAGGGTTCTAGTCCTGGATCTGGAGATGGAAAACCAACACTGGAGACATATTCTCCTTCAGCTTCTCTGGGGGGGAAACCATAGGCTGGCCGACAGACTCAGCCTTTGGAGTTTTTTTATTATTTTAGGATGTACTTTATTTTCTGTCCTGACTTTTTTAGAAACAGTAGACGCAGCTAAAGAAGAAAAGAAAATATTGTTTAAACTGCAGAGTAGCTGAGATCTTAATGCATTGACAGTAGTATAGTTGTGAAAAAAAAAAAAAAAGGGGGAATGGAGGATTTATTTTTTTTTTTTTTTGGAAGCATCCATAGCCTAATTAATACAGTTTATAAACCTAAAGTGCTATGTCTGGTCTGGTTGTTCAATGTCAGGTATGCCAGTCATTGACCTTCACCAAGGCACCTTACAGTAGAACTGCAATAAGTCCCTGGACTGGCATGGCTAGCACTGGCCCTACAGAGTTAGCATGGCTAGCACTGGCCCTACAGAGTTAGCATGGCTAGCACTGGCCCTACAGAGTTAGCATGGCTATCACTGGCCCTACAGAGTTAGCATGGCTAGCACTGGCCCTACATAGTTAGCATGGCTAGCACTGCCCCTACAGAGTTAGCATGGCTAGCACTGCCCCTACAGAGTTAGCATTGCTCTCAGTGCCCCTACAGAGTTAGCATGGCTAGCACTGGCCCTACAGAGTTAACATGGCTATCGCTGGCCCTACAGAGTTAGCATTGCTAGCACTGCCCCTACATAGTTAGCATGGCTAGCACTGCCCCTACAGAGTTAGCATGGCTAGCACTGCCCCTACAGAGTTAGCATTGCTCTCAGTGCCCCTACAGAGTTAGCATGGCTAGCACTGCCCCTACAGAGTTAGCATGGCTAGCACTGCCCCTACAGAGTTAGCATGGCTATTGCATGGCTAAAAAACATGAATCGATACTCTTGCGGACGTATCGATGCATCGGATCGTCGGCTGTTGGATCAATGCATCAATACAGAACGATTATTTTTACGATATTTACACCCCTATGCCCCTACATAGTTAGCATGGCTATCACTGCCCTAAATAGTTAGCATGGCTATCACTGCCCTACATAGTTAGCATGGCTATCACTGCCCTACATAGTTGGCATGGCTATCACTGCCCCTACATAGTTGGCATGGCTATCACTGCCCCTACATAGTTGGCATGGCTATCACTGCCCGTACATAGTTAGCATGGCTATCACTGCCCGTACATAGTTAGCATGGCTATCACTGCCCTATATAGTTAGCATGGCTATCACTGCCCCTACATAGTTAGCATGGCTATCACTGCCCCTACAGAAGTAGCATGGCTAGCACTGCCCCTACATAGTTAGCATGGCTAGCACTGCCCCTACAGAAGTAGCATGGCTAGCACTGCCCCTACATAGTTAGCATGGCTATCACTGCCCCTACAGAAGTAGCATGGCTAGCACTGCCCCTACATAGTTAGCATGGCTAGCACTGCCCTTACAGAAGTATCATGGCTATCACTGCCCCTACATAGTTAGCATGGCTAGCACTGCCCCTACAGAAGTAGCATGGCTAGAACTGCCCCTACATAGTTAGCATGGCTAGCACTGCCCCTACAGAAGTAGCATGGCTAGCACTGCCCCTACATAGTTAGCATGGCTAGCACTGCCCCTACAGAAGTAGCATGGCTAGAACTGCCCCTACATAGTTAGCATGGCTAGCACTGCCCCTACAGAAATAGCATGGCTAGAACTGCCCCTACATAGTTAGCATGGCTAGCACTGCCCCTAAAGAAGTAGCATGGCTAGAACTGCCCCTACATAGTTAGCATGGCTAGCACTGCCCCACATCAGTGCCCCTACGGAGGAAGCATGGCGTTTAGGATTTGGAACAAAACCTCACAAAAAATTGCAAATTATATCTGAATCCTTTCAAGTCAAGTATTTTTTAAATTGAAATTCAATAAATGAAAATGAAAGCCTGTATAAAATCTAATAATTTTACGCACCTTTCAACTATTAATTTAGAGTTATTTTATAAAATAGACTGTTTATCAGAAAATCAGTCTTGCTTCTATTGGGTATTTTTTTTCACTTACATCTTTCTACCCATTTTATAGAATAGAATAGAGAATCTCTTTATTGTCCCACAATGGGCAAATTTACAGCAGCAGAAAGATTATTGAAAATGGTCACACAAATGTAGACCTTAGAAAAATATCTAAGAATAAGATAATAGGAAAGAGTTAAAATATAAACAATAAAACACTGTAAAGTGCTTTAACAATCTATAACTGTGCACCTGGAGAATAACCAATATCCAGCTATGGACATTTTTACAATAATGGATATTTAAAAATAGCAACATCAGAGACGTGTAAAATGACAGCAGATGGCAATGCGAGTAGCCGCAAAAAGACAGAGCTCCGCTAAAAACCGCACATTTATACTTTCAACGTGCTCCATATCCTCCCAAAATTTTAATGGATAGTAGCAAATTACTAAGACCTGCGAAAGTACAAGCGGGATTTTATTTAATTTCATGTTAATGTGATAAAAATAAATGATAAAACTGATATTTTAATTTTTATCATCTTAATATTTGATAATATTTATCATATTTATTATTTCATTTAATTTATTCATTAACAAGATGGGAAGGAAAAGGCAGAGTCACACTAAGCTCCTCTGCAGGAGGAGCAGGGAGGAGGAGCAGCAGGAGGAGCAGTGATGGGGAGATAAGGAGGGAGAGCAGGAACCGTATTATAAAAGGAAGGAACTGAATGTGTTTGTTGCAGAATAATTGAAGTGTTGTTTAAGATTATGATACAAATATGTTGAAAGATGGCTTTCCATAGGATGAGTTAACAGACTGGGCTCTACTATCGGCAGGATAATGTAACGGTCTAGGTTTCTATTTTTAATCTACTGGACTTTATTTTGTGGCACATTTCTAAGTGCTTAGATAGAAGCTTCAAAAGAAAGATGATGAGGAACAAACAGACCAATCTGATCAGAAATCAGAAACATGTTGATTTCGATCATTTAGAAAATATACAGAGTTAAATGATGAAATTAAAAAAAATTTCTGGGAAAGATGCAGATGAAGCCCCCTAGAAGGGACCTGCTCAGGACCTGTGGCCCCTGTATGCGGCCCTGATCAGGCTCCTAGAGGCCCCCAGAGGCTCCTACCTTTCAAGAAGTGGATGACTTTTCCCCACTTCCCAGAGTCGAATGGGTGGAGCTTCTCCAGGCCCATGAAGGTGATGTTGTAGTTTGGATGGTAGACGATGGGCAGACATGTTGGAGGGATGCTGGCGAACAGCTCAGAGTGGTGAAAGCTGGAAGACAAACATCCAGTCAGATTAATGGAGGGACCGGTTCCCTTCACGGAGGGACCGGTTCTCTTCACGGAGGGACCGGTTCCCTTCACGCAGGGACCGGTTCCCTTCACTGAGGGACCGGTTCCTATCATAGAGGAACCGGTTCCCTTCATGGATGGGACCGGTTCCCATCATGGAGGGATCAGTTCCCTTCACGAACGGACTAGGTCCCTTGATTGGTTCCCATCGGTTCCCTTCACAGAGGGACCGGTTCCCTTCACGCAGGGACCGGTTCCCTTCACTGAGGGACCGGTTCCTATCATAGAGGAACCGGTTCCCTTCACTGAGGGACCGGTTCCTATCATAGAGGAACCGGTTCCCTTCATGGATGGGACCGGTTCCCATCATGGAGGGATCAGTTCCCTTCACGAACGGACTAGGTCCCTTGATTGGTTCCCATCGGTTCCCTTCACAGAGGGACCGGTTCCCATCATGGAGGCAGCAGCTTCTAACCTCTTCCCCTTAGTGTCTCTTCTATCAGACATCATCTCCAATCATAGCTGATCTGACCTGGAAGGAAACCAGAGCAGTTAAAGTCACCTGCTAATAGATCTTAACCTTTCAATCCTCAGTAAAATGTCAGATAACAGGTTGGACGAGCAGACGTACCTGTGCGCATGCGCATTACAGCAGTCAGGCACGCAGAAGAAAGGAGGACGGGAGCCGCTCTGAACTCCAAGCGACCCAGCTGCTTCGCTACGTCACAGAGGAACTAGGAGAAACCAGTACAGATTGGAAGGAAACCAGTTAGCGGAGCAGCAGCGGATGTCTCCCCTCCGAAACCCTGTTACGTAAAACACGTACTCTCTGTTTCCTCAAACCTCATACGCTGTTTACGTAGTGGGCGGAGCAGTGAGACAACACTGCTCCGCTCGCTCACTCGAAACTTCAGCAATGTAAATGAACCAAACCATCAGCCAATCACGCTCAGCTTCTTTTCATCCAATGAAAGCATTCGTTCCTTCTTCTTCTTTTCTATCATGGCGGATCGCAAGCAACTTTAAGGTGCATACCGCCACCTACTGTTCATGAGTGTGTAGCAACATTGTTTTACATCTATTAAATTCTATTTTTTAATTTTGTATTCTGAAGATAACTAAATAATGCTTTCCTTAATCTATAAATATCCTTTATATTTCCTTTATTTCCCAATAATCCTTTAAGACTCCATTCTTGACCTGTCCTTTCAACTACTCTTCTCAATTTCTCCCTTTCAGGTTCATATGTTTTACAGTTCATCAATACGTAAGCATTCGTTCCAAATACTACATCCGGTTAAATGAAAAAAATATATAAAAATAAAAACAGAATCAGGAAAATCAAACAACTCTTACAGTTATTTGGTCAGCACTCCTAACCATTTGATGGGCAGAAGAAGTACTATAAAATATCTTGAATTATCTCAAATAAACTTCAGTAAAACAGTTATTAGATCATTGCCTCATCCATCTCTTTTACCTGCTATTGACATGGATTTAAATTTGCTGTTTTAAAAGAAAAATAACAAGGACATTGTGGAGCAATATGGCAATTGCCATACTTACTGCCACACTTATGAAAGTAAAATCTGTTGGGCTCTTTTTGGCATCAAGACAATTATTCTTATTGCCACATTGCCAGACAGGACACTGTTAAAAAAAAAAAAAAAAAAAAAAAAAAAAAAGCTAATGGACTTCAGTAACAATAGAACTGAAATCTTTTTAGGTGCTTTTACATATTTCATGTGATATCACAATTATGATCATTAGTGCAAAGTAAAGGGGATGTTATCTTTATGGTGTGGTAGTTCTCTTGCATTTTGCACCTTTTTCTGATCTATGGTCAGATTGGTGATACGGACGGCTGCAAATCTGAAGAATTCTGGAGGCATCTGAGATGAAAAAGAATCCAGGTTTAACATACTGCCTAGCTAATATTTATTATTAGACAATCCCTATTAACTGTGCTTTTCCAGGCATTTGTGTAAATGAAATGTAAGAACAGGATCTCCATTTTGTGCTCTGGAATAAAAATAAAAAATCAAATTTCTTAATCAATAGAGGCCTGGATTTGGAGTCAGTTTCCAGAATCTGTCACATTTGCTTAGTGTGAATACATATAGAGAAGAGAACGGGCCCTGGCATTGATCCCTCTGGTACTCCACATGGATCACTGCATGAGGAAGATATATTATCATCATGAACAAACTGAAATCTGTCAGATTAATATGCTTTAAACCAGCCTAGTGCTGTTTCCTTAAGTCCTACAAAATATTACAGTACAAATACTAGTCTATTATCTCAGGCCATAAGAATATCATTTATGTCTTTAACCTGAGCTGTTACAACACTATAATGAGCTCTTAAACCAGATTGAAACTCTTCAAAGAGTTCATTATGGTGGAAGTGGTAACATTTTTTTGACAACTATTTTGGCAGGAAGTTTAGATGAGACAGATTGCTCAGATTCGCAGTAGTTTGATTTGATTGATGCTACATTATTTTTTTACATATACCCTTTATTTTTGGGGGAATTGTATGACAAACTATGTGTTCATTATCTGTATAGTGTACAGTTGTCACAGGGTGAGTCCCTTCAGTTTCTGCAGGAAATAGTTGCGACCCTTATGCTGGACTCATTTCTAACCCCTTTCTCCACCAAGTTAAAGATGATTCCAGCCTTGCAATTTGAGTAATCTTCTCAGTCTGGTTAAGATGATATTACTGTTAAACCTTAAGTCCTGTTTTATAGCCATTTATTATACTGACAAGTTATTTAAAGTAAGGTTAAAACCAGTCTGAGAGATCATTGAAATAGGTATGACCCACTCTTAATCTGATCATTGACTTCTTCCCTTCTGTTTCTCTCATTAATATTTCTATTTAATATTGACTTTTGTACTTTATATAATCCTCTTCCTTTCTTATCTTCATTCTTTTTTTTTTTTTTTTTTTTGCCATTAGAATACTTTGGCAGGAACCATAACATTAAGTTGATTATTTTAATGCATATACTTGATCTATTTTTGTTTTTTAAGTATTTGATAATAATAATAATTTCAGTTTTTGGAGAATAATTTTCACTTTTTCAAGAAATTTGCCTCTGCAATTAACCCATCCTTTTAGGGAGCAGTAGGCTGCCACTGTGGGGCGCCCGGGGAGCAGTGTGGGGTTAAGGGTTTTGCTCCAACACTCAGAGTGGCAGCCTGTGGGGGCGCACAAGAACTCAGAACCTCATGGTTCCAACCTCTATGCCTAAACCATTAGGCCACCATTCCCCTATTTATAATAGAAATGTTATTTTTTGAAGAGAACAATAGCAGATTCAAGGAGCAAGCAATTGGTAAAGGACACACTAACCCTCCTTTCAACCAGCTTGTCTAATTTTGCTGTGGGAGGATGAACTGCTGGCTACAGTATACAACCAACCAAACAACCAACCCCGTGACCTCACTGCTTAGAGAACTACAACATGGTGGCCCTTACCAAAACAATTATAAACTGTGCTATGTTTTTTCTTTTATATGTTTAGATTTTTCAAGTTAGTGATATAATTATTGATAATAGTAAAAAATAAGTCTTGAATATTAAGTTAGTTTGGTTGACCATTTCATTTCCAAATTAAAAACAATAGACTGATTTTCTAAAGCTTGCACTTATATAAGGACAAGTGTGAAATTCAAACTATTCATGATTACCCTCTCTAAACACTCCATAATATAAAAATAAAGAAACAAGTAAAATACTTAGGAATACTGATCTGTAAAGATACAACAGTTTTTATCCATAGGAATATTTTAAAAAAAATGCAAAAAACATTTTTATTACATGGATTTCAAGGGATATAACTGTTTTTGGAAAAAATATTCTTAATCAAAATTAAACAAAATTAAACTTAATTTTATATAGAAGAGCAAATGTCATTATTACGGAGCCCTTCTGATGACATGGTCAAAAAAAATGTTTAATTGTGGCCACGAAGTAGTATTTCGCGGCCACGCAATAAGTATAACGTGCGCACGAAATACTTATTAATAATATCAATAAATCCGCCCCTGTTTTCAGGCTTATGTTAACTGTAATGACTTATCTTGGACAGGCTGCTATGTAAACGGGCGTTTAGTCCTTCGTTTAGCTATGCTGCGGTTGTTTACACTATGCCTTTTCCACCTAAAATGGCGTCTTAGCAACAAATATCACGTGACTGGCGGAGACCGACTGGGTAAGCAAATCGAGCGCGCCTTAGACCTTAGAGAAGGCGCGCTCGATTTGCTTACCCAATTGTCCAGGAATGATATTAATATTATTAATAAGTATTTCGTGCGCACGATAAACTTATTGCGTGGCCACGAAGTAGTATTTCGTGCGCACGTTATACTTATTGCGTGGCCACAATTAAAATTTTTTTTTGACCATGTCATCAGAGGGGCTCCGTACATTATATTCAAAAAAAAAAAAAAAAGATACGGTTAAAAACTATGTAATGTAATCGATTTTGGTTCCATGAACAAAAATGAAAGTTAATTAGCCGAAATAATTTTATGAATGTTTAGAATCCGTTTGGTTTGTGATTCCCAACTCTGTTTATTCAAAGTGTAGGTGGAAAAAATGATTTGCTCTTGAGATGTGACTTTGACTAGAAGAAGTTACCCATCAAATAGAGTCGGACTTTAATAAACAGGAGCATATAAAAGGATGCATGTTTATTGAGTTGTTGCTGGGTTTCCCAGGATCGCTGCAGGAGATGGATCGGGAAGAGAGTGGACCAACCCGCCGGCAGAGGGACGCAGTTTAACCAGGACTCCCGGCCGAAGCTGAGCTCTTCTTTCCGGGGATCTAGAAGATCTTTTCTGCAATAATTTAAATACCAACTGCATTCCGGGAGGTTCTGTTCAGGAGAGCCAGGGCGCCAACATGGAGGACGGGAAGCCGGTGTGGGCGCCTCATCCGACGGACGGGTTCCAGCTGGGATCCATCGTTGAGTTCACTATTTGCAGATGATGGAGCTGTTTGGAAACGAGGGAAAAATGTTGATTTTATTGTTAAAAAAATTAAAAAAGGTTATTATTGAAATAGAGAAATGGGCGTTGCAATGGTGATTTAAGTTCTCAGTTGATAAAACGAAAGTAATGATATTTACTCAGAAAAAAATAAACAAGGAAATAAAATTAAAATTATATAAACAAGAGTTAGAGCAGGTAAAGTGTAGGCCTATAAAATTTTTAGGCTTATGGTTTGATGAAAAATTAAAATGGCATATACATATACAAAAAGTTGATAAATGTAAGAAAATTTTGAATATTTTGAGATGTTTGGCTGGCAGTGACTGGGGAGCAGATAGGAAATCACTAAAACATAACATACAACATATTCTCATTCTGCTTTTTTCGTCTGTCTGCCTGCGCATGCACACTGATCTGTATTTTCTGGGAAAAACGTCAAAAACGTACAAAATTACTGTGCATAACTTTTCGTACGATTTCGTACGAACTGATAATGAGAATACACTGACAGAGGGTCTGGAAAGGAGAGAATTAGTGAGAGAAACAAAACTGTCCACAGGACAACGATAATTTAAATCTAAGCTTTATGGAAGGTGAACAAAGCCATTCTCCATTACAGGATGGCAACAGAGTGTGGAGGAGACATGAATATATATCACACAACAACTTTTAAAGCAAATAATTGAAAGACTATTTTCAAACTGTGTTTGTTAATTAAAAACTATTCATATCTCAACAACTCTGAAGTTTCCATTTGGAATTTGTGCATTTGTTCAACAAAAGGAGGAAGACTAAAAAAAGTATTAGGCACAAATTCCAGAAATTCCTTCAACAGATCAGTGACAAAAGGCTCTGTTTTTTATGCATACAAATTACAAATCTTCAGCTTGAATTTGAAAGGAGCATCTCTGGGTTCAGAAAAGGGTTGAACGTCTGCCCGATATTGGCGTTAGTTTCTTGTATCGGCATTAGATATGTCATTTGTTCACAGACTTGTTAGCGAATTAAACAGTTTCCAGTTTCTATTGATTGATGGATTGAATATTGATCTCACAGGGGAGAAATGTACCCGTTACATCAGCTCAATAGTCCAAAAGAAGGTGCATTATAGTCTTCATTTTTGGTCATTTTCTGAATGTAAACATGCACAAAAATAATTTTAAAATTCCGTGTAGCCTGCTAGGCTAACTAAGCTAAGCCTGCGGTAGTAGCATTGGAACCCAGCCAGAGGCTAAGCACTGATGAAAAAGATAAGTGAACTGACGCACCAGATTTCTTATTCACAATAAAAGATTATGAGCAATTTATTCAAAACAGGTTGAAACGGCCTGCTAAATATTCTCCATATCATCAGGGGTTGGGGTATTCTTACATAAATGGATAAAAAGGATGACTTAGAGATGTTTTACTATGTGATAAATTTGACTGGGTTTTTGATGAATAGTTTGGTCAGTTTTATTTAGCAGAATATTAAAGGGACAACAAGCTGAAACTTCAACACTTGGAAATAATAAAGTAGCCTCAACAGAATGCAATTTAGGAGAAATTAGAACATTTTCGGAGCAAATGTTTAAAGCAAATGATGACATCTTTTAATATAAGCAATATTGATGAAGACTTAATGAGTTAATGGTGCTTATGGCACTTCAATATCAGGCCTAGGATCTAATCCAGGGGTTTTCAAAGTGGGTGCCGCGGCACCTAGGGGTACCGCAAGGTCTCTACAGGGGTGCCGCAGGATTTTTTCATAGATTAATGAGTTTTATATTGAATGTACATTTTTACATTTTAACAATTTTGTAAATTTATTTTGATGTAAGCAAATATATTCTAAGACGAGGGGCTTCATTTTATGTTTTCTTTACTACTTTTAAAAAATGACAGAAAAATAATTATTATCAAATAATGCATTTCGGTTGAGAGGACGTGGCGGCGTCACTTGTACACAGCATCGCTATGACAGTGTCCGCGGTGGAGGCAAAACAACAATGGACAAGTTTGTGAAGCGAACCAGTTCAGATCCTTCACGTCTGGACACACCCAATGCAACGCCTGAAGAGTCAGCGGGAGCAAAGAGGCCAAAGATAAGACACTACAATGACAGTTATCTCAAATATGGATTCTTCTGGAGTGGGGATGTTACATGTCCCACACCTGTATGCCTAATCTGCAGGGAGACGCTAGCAAACAACACCGTGGCACCTAGCAAACTGTCAAGGCACTTTGACACAAAGCACCAGGACTATAAAAATAAAGACATTGAATTCTTCAGAAGGCTAAAATCACAAAATGCCACACAGAGTGAACGTATGCGGTCCCATGTTCATGTGTCAGAGAAAGCACAAAAGGCTAGTTATATGGTAGTTGAAATCATCGCTGAAGCAAAAAAGCCGCACACCATTGCAGAATCGCTAATTTTACCCGCATGCAAAAACATTGTTCAAGTAATGCTAGGACCAGACGCTGCCAAATAATCGATAAGATTCCGCTCTCTGACAGCACCATCAAATGCAGCATTGATGATATGTCCGCTGACATTGAAGCTAGTCTCCGTGACAGACTACGACAGAGAGGAAAATTTTCACTTCAAATAGATGATTCCACCGATGCATGTGCCGTTTGACACCTTATGTTAATGTGGGGTACGTCAATGAGGACCGCATAATACAAAAACTTCTTATTTTGTAAGGCACTGAAAAATCATGCCAAGGGCGATGAGATATACAGGGTCACAAATGATTACTTCATGGAAAATGGCCTTAACTGGCAGATGTGCGCAGGTATATGTACTGATGGCGCTGCGTGCATGACAGGCTGAGTTAAAGGTTTTGTGACGAAAGCAAAAGAGAGAAATCCCACCATAAGCGTGACACACTGCATGCTCCACAGGCGGAGTCTTACTGCAAAAACGATGCCCCCTGATCTCACTGAGGTTTTGGATCAAGCGGTCAAAATTGTCAACTACATTAAGTCCCGCCTGCTTAAGACGCATTTGGCGCCCTCTGCAGTGAAATGGGATCAGAACATCTGATCAAATCGTTGGTCGTGATGTCAACAAAGCCGTTCACTACATATAACAAGTCATTCTCTTTAGAACTTGTTCCCGCGTTTGGTCGAAGGTACAGTAAGAGAAGTCAGAAACATTTGGGAAGGGTAAAAATGTAATTTCTGCTGTTCAAAATACAATTTCCTAATGATAATGGAGGACGGGGGGTGTTTTTAAATATTCTTTACCAGGATTCATCATTAACACAGGGAAGACATTTAGAATAAAGACTGACAATAAATAAACCAAAATACATTCATGATAAAAACTTCTTAATGTGGTTACTAAAACCAGTCTGCTGCGGAGGCTGTAATCAGGGTTAAATTCAATGATTTGTTTGCTGCAATATTTTTCTATCCAATGTGAAGAAACAGGAAGAAACCTCCAGCAGAACCAGGCTCAGTGTGAGCGGCCATCTGATGAGGCCCACTTGGGTTCAAAGAGACAGAAGCAGAGATAGAAAAAGAAGCATAGATTCAAAAGATGACTGTCAACCAGCTCCACAGGCGGCCCCGTCCAGGAAACACACAGCCAGGCAGACGAGCTCCGAGCCAGCTCCCATGTCAGAGGATGAAGAGAGCACATCCAGTTAGTCACAGTCAGAGAAACAGGACTACACTGGAAAACAGGCCAAGCTCCAACATCTAGAAACAAAGGTGTTGATGGCAGCAGCGCAGCTGATATTTCTCTCCAGGATGGAGTCACAGCCAAACAGGAACAGACCAGATGAAGCTACTATGAGAAAAAGCAGAGAGAGCAGAACGTTAGAGATTGAACTAACAGATTCTGCAGAGTGGGAGAATAGAGATAGAATGAAGCAGAATGATGAAAAAGGGGTCCCTATGTCCTCCAGCAGTCTAAGCCTATAGCAGCAGAACTATAGAGATAGCTCAGGATAACCTGAGCCACTCTATGTCCTCCAGCAATCTGAGCGAATCTCTTTATTTGTATGGTTGATAAAGAGCAAATGATTAACTACACATTCCATTGCAGTTTGGATCAACAAAAGGATGCTTCAACATGGTTTCCTAATTGCATGATTAGATTTACTAATTGCAGCTCAAACTTTCAACTATTTAGATTTCCGGTCTTCAGCGAGACACAGGAGCTGCTGCTCCCATGGAAAATATCAAAATAACGAAACACAGGAACAGACCCTAGTTAGATATTCAATGAAGGGCCGATCTGATCAGTTCTTTAGCATCTGCCCTCATTTACTTACATTTAATACCTGCCTACAGTCTTTGCCCCGCCTGACAACCAGAACATTGTTGTCATGGTGTGTACAGGGTAGAAGTGGGACACAGTCATGAGATGGAATTAAATTTATTGGATAATTTCAACTTTAAGAAATAAAAAACTGGAGGAAGGGAGCGGGGGGGCTAAATGAATGAACTCCTTTATTTTCAGTGCAGCAAACTCTCTACAGAAGTTCAGGATCTCTGAATGATCCAATGTTGACCTCAATGACTGATGAATAGAATCAATCTGTGAGGAATCAATGCTCCTGCTCTGTGATCGTCTCAGAGGTCTGTTTAAAGCCCAGAGAGCTTCATGATGAACAAAGAACACACCAGGCAGGGCCCAGATGCTGTGGAGGAGAAGTTTGAAGCTGGATTTGGATCCATATAGATTTTCCAGCTTTAAACATCCCATTAACTCTCAGCAGAGATGATACTGGAATGGAGGGAGAATTAGACCACTGGGAATCTATGAACACCCGCTGTTCCTCTGAACCTTCAGACTGATCAGAGATCATGATCCTTCTGGATGAACTGCAGAGATCTACTCACTTCCTCCCGACCGCCGCAGTATTGACTCTCTCCCCTTATTCAAAGCCAGACTCAAAACCCATCGGTTCCAGCTCGCTTATTTGTGAATACACTGCTCTTTTCCCTTTCCATAACTGTTTTTATGTTCCTGTATTTGTATTTTAATTTTTCTTCTTCTTTATTTATCTAATTATTTTTTTTTTTCATTTTCTGTAAAGTGACCTTGAGTGTCCAGAAAGGCGCCGTCAAATAAAATGTATTATTATTACTACAACTGCAGATGGAGACTGTCCATGGGACACCAATCACATAGACTGTGACAGACTTTGTTGTCATCTCGTACACAAAGTGTATACAAAATGAAATTTCAGTGCTTACAGCTTTTCTACATTGAATGAGCAGCTTAGTTAGCAGAGAAATTGTCATGTGGAGAGACAGATGGACCCAGTATTCAAGGCGAGACAGTCAGTAGGAAAGTTCAAATGTTTAATAAATAAAACAAAACAAAGCGGAGCTGTGGCTCGCGGACTCTGCAGGCGGGGGGAGGCGGGGCACCGCCCAATCTCAGACACTCTATGGAGGAAACACAGGTAAGTGACCACGATCAACTGATAGATGATTATCCGTGTTGGTCACTTACCTGGTTTAACAGTCCAGACCACGAGTGTCCCCAGTGCTGCAGTCCCAGAGGTGATGGTGGAAGCTGATCCTGGTGAGGGATCCAGAACCGACGGAACAGGAAGAATCCAGATCAGGTAGGAACAGAAACAGGTGGCAGGATCCAGACTTCCAGGCATCCACAGGCTTCCAGGAGGGTTCAGAGTCTGACTGGGACTAGAAGCATGACCAGGTGGTCACGCACAGTAGCAGACAGGATTAGGTGCAGATGAGCAGGTTCAGTGGAAGAGGGTAGCCGAGACAGGACGTAGGAACCGGAACTTGAAGCAGGACTTTAAACTGGTCTCCTTCCTGGAGCCAGGCTTACTTAGATAAAAACTGAACCTGCCCCCATATTGAGCCAAAAACCCAGAGGACTCCGCTGGGGAAGAACAGTGGACGATCAGGAGACGAGACAAACACTAAAACCCTCTTTCCACTGGCTGCTAGGATCCTGGACATGAACCATCAAATAAAAGCGAACAGACAGACTAACAAAAAGACAAGCAATGATCTGGCCCTGAATGCTCAGGCTGAACTGAATATAAACCAGAGGAAACAGGTGAGAGGAATAAATTATGATTGAGGCAGGGAAGGAAGAGGGCAGGTGAGAGGAATTACTAATTAGGGAGGAGCAAACAGGCCAGATCATGACAGAAATGAACATTTCTATTTAGTGATCAGTGCAGTGCAGCAGTGATCAGAATGTTAAGAGTGTGGGATAAAAGTAAATGAGTTTAAAGTCATGGTGCAAAAGGCCTTGATATCAGTTTAGTGTAAATTAAGAAAAATGGTGCAAAATGCAGTAAAACATGAGTATTTTTCTATTTAAAGAGATTATGGAAAAAAATCAGCCATGTTAGTAGAGCAGAAATGATGTTAACAAGTGTGATGGAGTTTCAATCAGTCTATGCTGCAAACATCTGACCTTTATGGAAGGAAGCTCTTTGGGAAAGATATCCATAAAAAGGTTTAAAGTTTAAAGTTTCCTACCAGCCTCCTGCGAGACACAGCAAACATCTGAAGGAAGGAGCTCTGCTCAGATGGACCCAACGTCCTACTTTTTTTCAACAAAGCAACGCAGTTCATCACCCTTAACACATCATCCCCACTGTCAGACATGGTGGTGGAAGCATCATGGTGTGGGCCTACTTTACTTCAGCAGGGGGGGAACACTATCTGACAGGCCTATAAACCCCGTCAGATAGCGTTCCCCTCTTCTTAACATGCTCGGAACGCTATCTGAAAGGGCTATAAACCACATCAGATAGCGTTCCCCTCTTCTTAACATGCTCGGAACGCTATCTGAAAGGGCTATAAACCACATCAGATAGCGTTCCCCTCTTCTTAACATGCTGGGAACGCTATCTGATGTGGTTTATAGCCCTTTCAGATAGCGTTCCCAGCATGTTAAGAAGAGGGGAACGCTATCTGACGGGGTTTATAAACCACATCAGATAGCGTTCCCCTCTTCTTAACATGCTGGGAACGCTATCTGACGGGGTTTATAGGCCCATCAGATAGCATTCCCCCCATGTTAAGCAGTAAAAGTGGCCTAGTCAAAGTTCAAACCTAAATCAAAATAATAATCTGCGGCAGGATGTCCACAGAGGATTTAAATCCAAAGAAATGGACAAAAATATGAACCCAGATTCTACAGAGCTCAGACCACTTCACATGACCAATAGGTTTATTTACGCTTAATTTCATGAGGTGATTAAAAGAATCTGCCAATGGATTGAGCATTTTAATAATAATATGAGTCGTTAGTTGTTTTTTTCTTGTTCTATATGTGAATTGTCCTATTCCATTTCACTTACCTGCCCTGCAATGGACTGGCGACCTGTCCAGGATGTACCCCGCCTCTCGCCCATTGACTGCTGGAGATAGGTACCAGCACCCCACTCAGGACAAGCGTGTCCGATAATGGATGGATGGCATTTCACTTACCTGCTCAGTTCAAGTAAAAATGCAGTCACTTTTTTGAAACGTTGACATTAATTTCATTTTGCTGCTCCTGCTCAGCCTCAGACTGGCAGCAGAGGGCAGCAGAGGGCTGAGACCAACAAATAGATGCTAGAAATGCTTCTACTCCATCATGTTTCTGAAATCCACCAAACTACTGGTTTTACAGCAGGAGAGCAGAAACAACAGGTCCCTCTGCAGACGGTGGTTCCCAGTGGCCCCAGTGATCAATCGCACCGTGTTAGTTTAACCAACTGGTGGGTGGTTATCACGCTAGAGGTCATGAGTCATCTTTCCATGGCTGGATGTGATGCTTTTGTTCCAAAGCAAATAAACTGCATGTATGATGGAAAGCCTTGCTAGGAGTAAAGTTCAGTCTTCCAGGATTAACTCCTCTTATTCTACCTGATGAGTCTGTTTGGATGAATTCCTGCTGATTGAACAGGCCGCCTTCAGCAGCACACTCCTTTGATAAACGCCAAAGGCTGCGTCAGCGGCACTTTATCTGCTCCTGTTTGGTGCAGCTTACAGAAATAGAACAGAAAGAAAATTCATGAAAACAAGAAAAGGGATCAAAGAGACACCAGAGCTGTGACGGATCAGTAGTTCTAATTGACCTGAACTTTCACTGGAATCAGTTCCTAAAAGCAATCAATTAATTTCATGCAGAAAATAAGCATCTCTAGTCAGAGACTGCATCTTCTCTTCCTTTCCGTTTAAAACAGGACGAACCTCCACTGATGAATAATAATGTAAGAGTCGGTCAGGAGCAATGATCCCATTAAAACCAGAGCCTTAATGAGGGTTGGAGCTTCTCCCACAGTGCAGATGAAGGTAATGTGAGAAAAGCTCAGATTGCAGCGTTTCCATATAAGTCGCTGCATCGCATCAAACAAAGGAGAGCTGCTGGTCTTTCATGTGAGCTGATGAAGTTCAGAGAGAAGTCTGAGGTCATCCAGGAGGGTGTTTGTCGAGGTTGGGTGGGTTTGCCTCAGAGTCGGCTCGGCTCGGGGGCCGCATGTCAGTCACGCCGGGGGTCGGCCTCACAGCCTTTGTTCTCCATAAGTGATGCTCGCACAGGTTGGCTGATCGGCTTTGATCCTCGGGTCAGCTGAATCTCCCGGAGGTCACCGCAGGGCTGCCATTATCCAGATCATAGCATGTCTACAAAGAACCACAATGAGAAACCTGGAGACGTTGTCAGCCCTGAACCCAGATACCACCGCCTCAGTGGATCAGCTGCATGTTAGATCACTCTCTCTGGGACAGGAGATGGAATATTACTGCATGGAATAGGAGGGTTCGAAGCAGGACCAGGTCAGGAAGGAGGGATGAACTTAGTGAAGTTATTAGCATAGAATTAAAAGCATAAACAAGAACAGGAAATTTGTAGGATGCCATCATCCAGTCAGATGAAAGGTTTACAGCTTTCCAGCAGCATCTCCTACAAGCATGCTTAGTGTGAGGGATTGCTGAAGAGTCAATGAGTCGATGCAATCAGCTGGTTTTCCTAAGACAGAAATTTTTGAACCAATCTGACTGGATGATCTGGTTGAATTGGATCTCTAAAGCGACCTGATGTGACATTATGTGAATTGGAGCTATAGAAATAAACTGAATAGAATTCACCAGCAGTGTTGGGCACGTTACTTTGAAAAAATTATTAGTTATAGTTACTAGTTACTTCTCCCAAAAAGTAACTGAGTTACTAACTGAGTTACTCCACAGTAAAAGTAACTAGTTACTATTAAAAGTAACTATTGAGTTACTATCTATCTATCTATCTATCTATCTATCTATCTATCTATCTATCTATCTATCTATCTATCTATCTATCTATCTATCTATCTATATATCTATCCCTCCATCCATCATTTGATCGTTCACGCTCTCCATAGTTCCCCTGTGGCGCGAGCACAGGTCGGCTGTTAGGCGCCTTTAGCTAGCTTGCGCGTTTCCTATCGCTTGTGGTGAAACGTGCCGCCTGCGCTGTGCGGAGATGCAGGGGAAACCGTATCTGATGGGCAAACGCAGCTCGACGTAACACCAGTATTTCCATGTGGAAAACGCTGTTTTGCTGCTGGAGTCCTCCTCACTCTCCATCTGTCTGTGTGTGCTGTACGTTAACACCCGCCAGCAGAAACACCCACCTACCCAACTGACAGACGGAATCTCACTATACATCAGCCATTCTCATCCTCCCCTCTCAGGACAAGGCGCGCACGAGTCCTATCATGAAAAAATGGTTAATTGTGCGGTTTGGCTGCTGCTGTAATTCAGGGCTCCTGGACGCCTCCCTCTGAGGGGTCTACGGAACGTCCCACCAAGAGGAGGACCGGGGAAAGACCAGGACCCCATGGAGGTCTGGCCTGCAGCACCTCAGGCTTCCCCCAGCAAAGCTGGAGGAGGCCAGTCCTTCTCGGCAGACATGTTTAAATGAGCAGGATTTTACCCATAAGCCTCATCGGTCTGCTGTACAGCTAACAGCCAATCACATGTGATTTTGGACTGATGATGGGATTTCATGAGTAGCTATGTGAAAATTGTGGGTGATCGCAGACAGGAGGCCTCTGATTGGTGAAATCTACATCCTCTCTCCACTATGCGTCTGGTACCTTACTGGCTTGC
Organism: Cyprinodon tularosa; assembly: GCF_016077235.1. Classification (NCBI taxonomy): domain Eukaryota; kingdom Metazoa; phylum Chordata; class Actinopteri; order Cyprinodontiformes; family Cyprinodontidae; genus Cyprinodon; species Cyprinodon tularosa. The sequence goes on from NW_024038058.1 coordinate 47,335, forward strand.
TTTGTTTGTATGACCACCATCGTGGGAAACGACTGAAGATGGACCCGCAAGAAGAGCGAAGTGCACTAGAACGCTGGGAGCCGTTTTCCACCTGGATCCCCGCTCTTTTTGGCCCTCATGTCCCTCCGTTGTCACACAAACTTGCCCCCACTTCCTCACCTCCTCGGCCGTATCTAGACCCACAGCTAGTTCCTGATTGGCCCTCTGGCGTTGTGGCGTGGAATAACATAGAGCAGACCACGCTTCAATATTGGGCATGAATCAAAAATATCTACGACAAGATCAGTGCAACGCACTGCTGCGGGAGGATAACCAGACCTTCAGGCTGCCTTTCCTGTTTCAGCTCCTTCCAGAGATGCTAATTAGGATGGAGGTCAGGGCCCCTAGGGGCCCCTTCAGTCCGATGTTTCCCTCTCAGCCGTTCTCGGCTGTTTCTGTGTTTTGGTTCCTGATCTTGGTCTCTGCTGCTGAGACCAAGCTTTCTGACCCTGCAGCTCCTTTCTCTCTACCATCCCTGATGTCTGCAGATTTCATTGGAGCCTGCAGAGATTCAGATGAAGCAAAGCAGCCCACAGCATAACACCACCTCCTCCGTGTTTCTTTTTTTTCTTGGGCTGTGAACATAGAGCTGACGTTTCTTAGCATAAAGCTCCATGTTTGTCTCCTCTGTCCATAGGACGTCCTCCCAGAAGCTTTGTTTCTTGTTTCTTGTTTTTATAATCTGTTTCCATCAATGGTTCTTGGTTGTCTACCATTTAATCCACTTTGGCTGAAACAGCAATGGGTGCTGCTGTCTGACTCTGATGCTCCTTCAGCTTGGAGCTCACCTTTAATCTCTCTAGAAGTTTTTCTTGGATCTTTTGTCTCCTTTCTTCTTATCTTTCTCTTTGATCTGTCTTCAGTTTTCCTCCTGCAGCAACGTCCAGGAGGTTGGCTGCCGTCTATGGATCCTAAATGTCTGAATAATCTGTGCAGCTGTAGTCAGAGGAACATCAGCTGCTGGGAGATGGTCTGATAGTCTTTACCCTTTACTGTTCTATAATTCCCTTTCTAATCTCCTGAGAGAACTCTTTCCTTCTCTTCCTCTGGTCCATGTTGAGTGTGGTAAACACCATGTCACCAACAGCACATAACTCTATATTTAGGCCCACTGATGGATTAATATATTTTAAACACCTATGATGTTAAATTGTATACACACCTTGATTTACCACGTCCCTTTGGTGACATTATCTTCAGTCTTTTCTGGGGGCGCCATTCATTTGTATGAGGCCTATTTAGTAGTTGAAAATGAATGTCTGACTTGCATTTGTTCATTAGGATAAGGTTTTTATCTACTGATACTTTTGTGAGATACAAGTATTTCTTTCACTGAACGAGGAGTACCAATAATTTTGACCACGTGTATGACGAGAAAAAGCAGAGAGAGCAGAACGTTAGAGATTGAACTAACAGATTCTGCAGAGTGCGAGAATAGAGATAGAATGAAGTAGAATGATGAAAAAGGGGTCCCTATGTCCTCCAGCACTCCTAGCCTTAAAAGTAGACAGGGTGTCTGCCTCACGGACTAAAACTGGTAGTTGGTTCCACAGGAGAGGAGCCTGATAACTAAAAGATCTGCCTCCCATTCTACTTTTAGAAATTCTAGGAACCACTAGTAAACCTGCAGATTGAGAGCGAAGTGCTCTGTTAGGAACATACGGAACAATCAGATCTCTGATATCAGATGGAGCTTGTAAAAACATTTTTTTAAAAGTAAAAAAATAAAACTTATTTAATTGAGTAGTCATGGCATCTACTTCTAGTTTAGCTCTATGAGCAAACTTCAAGAGATTCAACTAAGGGGATTAATAATACATCAACGTTTGAATAACTTTTCTTAATGTATGAACAGTCTAGTATAAAAGCTGCACTTGAATGCACCATCAGACGTCCTGGTAAATGGAGGCTTTTTGCATCTGTTTGTGGCTCTGCTGTTAGCTCCTCTGTGCAGGTGTTAGTGGGACTGAAAACACCTAAACCCATTCCCACTTGGTCAGACCGCTACAGATCCGGGAACAAACCCCCAAGTCATGAACAGAACTGATGAATGTTGAGAAAGCCAGTGAAAAGTAGCCAGCATGGGGTCCAACTGTCAGGAACATATGGGCAGCTGGGATCAACCAATCAGATCTCAGGGATAGAATCCCATCAAATAGGCTCCATAATGCACCTCTGATGATCCTGCATATAGAAACCCATCTGACCCCCTTAGAGCAGAAGAAACTGAAAGCAGGTTGGATAGAACATCATTTAAGTTATTTAAAAATCACAAGTAATAAAATGAACAACTGAAAACATTTAGGCTGTATTATAACATCACTTTTATCTGTACTGCTGTTATTAGCATTGTGTTTGTTGTGGGAGATAATTACACATTTGGGTTTGGGGGGCGGGGGGTACGGGGGGGTCTGTCTGGAATGTGACGGCCTCCGAGGACAGACCACTGACACCTGACCAGCCAACAAAGCTCGGCTCAGCTTCCAGTCTATTTGCCGTCTTTCATCACATGACTTCATGTTTCCTGTTGATGCCCCTAAAAACACGACGTTTCCTCTGAAGTGGCAGCTTGGCAGCAAACAGTCTGTTTGTTAAACAGACGGCTCAATTTCACCACTTTGTTTCATCCAGTCAACGCAAGGAGTTGAATTTAATGGCATCAACCGAAAGGAGCCGTTTATCATGTAGAGAAAAAGGCGTTTTAGAGAGTCGGATTTTAAGCACATAGACATGGTGTTGCTGAAAGCTTGATTCTTTTAGCAACCAAAGCATGAAACAAACATGAGCCAGTCTGACATGAAAACTGCATCACAGCTGGTTCTGCTTGACTGTGGAGCTAGCTTACTGTTAGCTTTTTAAACATAGAAAGTCCTGATAGATCAGAGCTTCCATGCTTCTTTTTCTATGTCTGCTTCTGTCTCCTTGAACCCCAGTGGGCCTCAGCAGATGGCCGCTCACACTGAGCCTGGTTCTGCTGGAGGTTTCTTCCTGTTAAAAGGGAGTTGTTCCTCTCCACTGTCACTACAAGCATGCTTGGTGTGAGGGATTGCTGAAGAGTTGTTATATAGATAAAGAAATGTTAATTGAATTCTCACTTTTCTTATTATTCTTATAAAATAAAAATAGACCAGGTAACTAAAATATTGAACTAGCTTGTTAGCCCTGCTTTTGGGCTTCAAACTTTTACATTTTGTTAAAAAAAATTTGAAAATAAAACTGGACTTTAAAGAAAAGGTTGTAATGCTCCTGCATCGTGATAAAGGATGATTGGGATCCATGAAAGAGTGAAAAGGCAAAGCTCTCATTTACGGTTGGTCTACATTCCCACAGAGGCACCAACTAACAAAGTACAAATACTTTGTTTCCTTACTTCAGTAGAAATACTTAACAAGACTAATTAGTTTGTTAAACAAATTTTTCCTTCTCAGTGTTTCCCATTAATGAACGTAGCCTGCCACAGTCTGATATAGACACAGAGAGAGAGAGAAAACGACAACAACAAGATCTGTCAGTTTATCAGACCATTCTACAGCTGTACTTTCATACCGCCCGCAACCCAGCGCCATGGAGAGACAAATTGTAGCATTGTTCCTCGCCTCCTAGTGGCAATCTACAGTACTACAGCTCTCTTGAGGGACACAAGTAAACCAACATGGCAGCACTGTAACATTCAGTTTGCGGAGAGTCAGGCGAAGAAGGAAGCCTTTGGTGAATTTACTTGACAAAGTCGGCTTTGGGAAGTGGATACGACAAACGATAGTCGGGGCTTCCAGACACAGGAAACAATGACAGACGTTGAGGTTCTTCACACTGCTAAGTAGAATCATCACTGGAAAACATTAACTGTAGGGAAGCTCGGATTTTTATGAATTTTCTGATTATGGAGGCTGACTGTAAGGAGATGACATGGTCTGCTCATGCGCTCCTTGTTATCTATCTGCTGGTCGAGAAGGAGCTGGAGATTGAATGTGCAGAGAGGGAGATTGCTGCCATAGAGGCCCAGCTAAGAAGAAATTATTAATTACAATTCATTACAATGAATGTGTTGTGATTGGCATTACAATTAATGCCAATTCACAACACATGGCATCTCAAGGCAATTTACAGTTCACAACCTGTCTAATGGTCTATTACAATTAGACAGGTTGACTTTGGCAAAAGTGCACTGGGAGCACGGGGGGCACTGGGAGCATGGGGGGCACTGGGAGCACGGGGGGCACTGGGAGCACGGGGGCACTGGGAGCACAGGGGGCACTGGGAGAACAGGGCGCAAAAGGGGCAATGGGAGCAATAGGGGCAGAGGGACACTGGAAGACCTGGGAGCAACGGAGGCACAGGGAACATTTGGAGAACAGGGGGCACTGGGAGCACAGGGAACACGGGGCACAGGAAACATTGGGAGAGCAGGGAGCACCGGGAGCACAGAAAGCACAGCGGGCACTGGGAGCACGGGGGGCACTGAGAGCACAGGGGGCACTGGGAGAACAGGGAGCAAAAGGGGCAATGGGAGCACTGGGAGCACATGGAAAACAGGGAGCATTGGGAGCAATAGGGGCACAGGGACGCTGGAAGACCTGGGACCAACCGGGCAAAGGGAACATTTGGAGAACAGGGGGCACTGGGAACACGGGGGGCACACGGAACATTGGGAAAACAGGGGGCACTGGGAAAACTGGGAGAATAGGGTGCACAGGAGGCACTCTGGGCAAAGGGGGCACAGGGAACACTGGGAGAACAGGGGACACCAGGAGCAAAGGGAGCAAAGGGGGCACTGGGAGCACTGGGAGGACAGTGGGCACAGGGACACTGGGAGTACAGGGGGCACTGAGAGCACAGAGAGTAATAGGGGCACTGGGAGCACGGGGGCACAGAGAGAAAAGGCGGGACTGGGAGCACCAGGGGCACTGGGAGCACTAGGGTCACTGGGAGCACAGAGAGCGCAGGGGGCACTGGGAGCAAAGGTAGAACATAGTGTACAGCGGGCACTGGGAGCACAGGGGGAACAGAGAGCAGTGGGAGCACTGGGAGTACAGGGGACACTGGGAGGAAAGGGGGCACAGGGGGCTATAGCTATGCTAACATGTTTTGCATGCTGTACTAACATGTTAGCATAGCTGTGCTAACCTGTCAGCATAGCAGTTATCTTAGCATCCTAGTGTCGAGGTGTGAAGGATGCTAACGTTTTTTCAAATCTGTTCTCACTGTTTGTGTCTTAATAAAAAATGCTCTTTGACCATTTCTCAATTCACGAGAACGCGAGTACAGACTCGTGTCCTCGTCAAGTCCGGTCTATGCAAGAATACAGGAAAGTCTGGACTTAAGTATCTACTGGACTTAATAGTATCTAGATCATAATAAATTATTACTTTTTTCATTTAGTGGGGAAGTAATAATTAACACAGTCAGATAAACACAAATCAAATAAACATTTTGTCAAATAAAACAAACAAAATCACCATCCTTCACACATGGCTATGCTGCCGTTAGCCTCGGAGCTCCGCTGGTTGCGGTCCTCTCAACTTCGGAAATCTTTTTTTAAATTATGCATTAAATCGGTAAATGGGCCATATAGTGACCCTCTAAAGTATAATATTCACCTCAAATGATCTTAAAACGTACTTTTATTGAACAAAAGCAACAGAAAGAGAGCTTTTAACTTTCAATGGTCTGCTCTGATGCATGCTGGGTAAAGAGGGCTGGGCGAGAACAACATCCGGGGATTTGGTGTGTCGGAACAGTGCTCGGGCTGAGGCTGATGAGGGATCACGAGCACACAAGAACGCTCAAGAACTCATACTAAGAAACGGGGATTGTTTAATTTAGTTCTATATTTAATGATGGTGGTTTAATGTAATTATAACGCTCTGCCACACTTCCTAGATATTTGTTCTGACGTCAGATAAAGACCATCAGGATTGGGATTCACCTCTATATACTGTTTAAACACACCTTGTCCTGCTGCTTGTGAGTCTGTGACTTTGTCAGATGTTTTATCGCACATTTGCTAAAATGCAGTAATTATTATTTTGTGTCTAAAAGCGTCTGTTCGCCCTCCTCTGGTTGAAAGAAGTTACTCCAGCTTGTTTTTGCAGCTGGCTCGGTCTGGGATGTGACCTCAGGCAGCTGCTCTACTGTTTCAATACATTAAACATGTTCTTATTACGGAAAATCAAGCTAAAGAAGCATTTTCTTTATTACTAAGGCTCATAAAAAAAAGTAAAAAGGATAAACCTCCGTCTGCATCGTCTGTCCCGTCTAGTATAACGATTTGACATTAGTTTGGTGTCTCTCAGTCATGTGACCTGAAAACTAGAAGAACAATAGAAAAATAAAAACTAACTCTAAATGGGGCCTCTGGTCTGAACTAAGGATCCTACATTTGTTTCTGTGACTCAGAAGACATGAAGGTTATTTATGTTTTTGGCAGAATATAAATCAAGGCAACCTGGTGTTTCTTAATGCAACAATGGTAGTAAATATTGTTTTAAATACTGTTTTATACTGCAGCTCTGAAATAAGCTTCTAGTATTTTGGTTTTCATCAGTTTAAGTTCAGCAGCTGCAGGACAATGGAAGGGAGGAACCAGCCTGCTGCTCTGCACTCCTGCAATATTTACGGTTAAAATGTGAGGCTGGCACAGGAGCGCGTCCCTATTTAGCTCCGGCTTATCAGCAGAAACTGGAGCCGTTATGAGAAAAACATTTTCTCTCTTGCTTTTGTGGTTCGGCTTGAAGGATCTGAAGGCTGCTGTCACTCCTCAGCACATCCAGTCATTCATCAACCGCCTTATCCGCCATTTCTCTGCTTTAAAGAGGAGCTGTCAGCATAGTAGGAAACATTCACACATCAAGCTCTCTTGGATAGGGTGAAATCTTTCCATCAACAAACCGCTGCAGACACATGCAAACATTGCTGCAGTCATTTTAGCAGCAGAGGCATTGGTGCAACAACAGAGGATGCACAGTGATTGTGTGGGAAAACAATAGTTAAAGCTATAGCGGAGGATGTTGTTTTTCCGGGTGGATCATCTAAATAAGTTGTCCTCCTAACTGTCAATCATTCTGGTGATATGTTTCCATAAGGCCGTCCTCCGTCCTCGTCCCCATTCTCACTGACCGGTGGTGAGTCTGAAGTAGTGGAAAGATTTCCAATATTCTTTTGGAAAGTAAGCTTAAATGAGCTTAAATGAGCTTAAATGAGCGATGCAAACAGCAACAGGGGCACTGGGAGCACTGGGAATAGCTCTCGCATGATTTTAATATGTGTTCCCTCTTTGGAGCAGGTACAGGACTGTGCATGTGCATTTTTTTTTTTGTACAGTGGAGAGGGGAGGAAAATCCTCCACTATAGCTTTAAAAAAATGTTAGTTATGAATAATGTAATGAAATATTGTTTTACAGCGTATCTGATCAAGCGGCTGTTGGGAGGAACTGGAGGAGATAAATGAAGAGAAATATGCTGCTCTTGTTTACGAAGGGACTTTTTATCTAGCAGAAAACTACTTTTCCACACTAGGGAGGATTCTCGTGGGCCTGTTGAGCCTGATTTTCTCTCTCGTTTCCTAGCATTTTGCTATTTTTCTCTTTTGTTCTTTTTTTTTTTTTATCAGTGTCCTGTTTTGCAATGTGTAATAAAATGTAGAATAATTGTCTTGATGCCAAAAAGAGCCCAACAGGTTTTACTTTCACAAGTGGAGCAGTACGGCTATCGCCATAGTGTTCCTCTTGATTTATGCGTATAAACAGCTTTATTATAATTCATGCAGGGAGTTTTACAGATTCTGAAAAAGTTTGAAAAACAATCCGCTGGACTTTGTTTCCGAGCTTTGAAGACGTTTCGCTACCCCTTAAGGAAGCTTTCTCAATTCAAATGTCTGGATCCGCAGCTAGCAATATAAGGCCTTGTATTGGTTGGAAACATGCAAATGGAAACCGATGAACGGGTCGTTTGCTTCCATTGTTAGCCTGTAATATCTGAACCCTGTTAATGATTGCTAAAGGCGGGATTGTTCACCTCGCTGAACAGAGGAGGTACTTTGTTCTTCTGTGATGAGGTGGGGGGTGGGGGGGGGGGGGGGGGGGGGGGGGCTGTCTGGAAGGGATCATCTCTATAACAGAATTGTAAGTTTTTGGAAGCTGCAATCTGAGTCCTTCCCCCCCCCCCCCCCCCCTTTTGATTAAGACATAATGGCTTTCTTCACATCCCCCAGCCAGCGTAAAGCCGGAGCCCAAGGAAGCCGCGGGGACGAGTCCGCGGGCTCCTCCATCAGCAAGCCACCCCGAAGTGGATCTGGCCATGTGCCCCAAGGATCCAAGGCCCCAGGGGCACCTCACTAGAACTATAGAAAGTAGATCAGACAGCTGATCCAGACGCTGCTGCCTGCGTCCTCACTAGAACTATAGAAAGTAGATCAGACAGCTGATCCAGACGCTGCTGCCTGCGTCCTCACTAGAACTATAGAAAGTAGATCAGACAGCTGATCCAGATGCTGCTGCCTGCGTCCTCACTAGAACTATAGAAAGTAGATCAGACAGCTGATCCAGACGCTGCTGCCTGCGTCCTCACTAGAACTATAGAAAGTAGATCAGACAGCTGATCCAGACGCTGCTGCCTGCGTCCTCACTAGAACTATAGAAAGTAGATCAGACAGCTGATCCAGATGCTGCTGCCTGCGTCCTCACTAGAACTATAGAAAGTAGATCAGACAGCTGATCCAGACGCTGCTGCCTGCGTCCTCACTAGAACTATAGAAAGTAGATCAGACAGCTGATCCAGACGCTGCTGCCTGCGTCCTCACTAGAACTATAGAAAGTAGATCAGACAGCTGATCCAGACGCTGCTGCCTGCGTCCTCACTAGAACTATAGAAAGTAGATCAGACAGCTGATCCAGATGCTGCTGCCTGCGTCCTCACTAGAACTATAGAAAGTAGATCAGACAGCTGATCCAGATGCTGCTGCCTGCGTCCTCACTAGAACTATAGAAAGTAGATCAGACAGCTGATCCAGACGCTGCTGCCTGCGTCCTCACTAGAACTATAGAAAGTAGATCAGACAGCTGATCCAGACGCTGCTGCCTGCATCCTCACTAGAACTATAGAAAGTAGATCAGACAGCTGATCCAGATGCTGCTGCCTGCGTCCTCACTAGAACTATAGAAAGTAGATCAGACAGCTGATCCAGATGCTGCTGCCTGCGTCCTCACTAGAACTATAGAAAGTAGATCAGACAGCTGATCCAGACGCTGCTGCCTGCGTCCTCACTAGAACTATAGAAAGTAGATCAGACAGCTGATCCAGATGCTGCTGCCTGCGTCCTCACTAGAACTATAGAAAGTAGATCAGACAGCTGATCCAGACGCTGCTGCCTGCGTCCTCACTAGAACTATAGAAAGTAGATCAGACAGCTGATCCAGATGCTGCTGCCTGCGTCCTCACTAGAACTATAGAAAGTAGATCAGACAGCTGATCCAGATGCTGCTGCCTGCGTCCTCACTAGAACTATAGAAAGTAGATCAGACAGCTGATCCAGATGCTGCTGCCTGCGTCCTCACTAGAACTATAGAAAGTAGATCAGACAGCTGATCCAGATGCTGCTGCCTGCGTCCTCACTAGAACTATAGAAAGTAGATCAGACAGCTGATCCAGATGCTGCTGCCTGCGTCCTCACTAGAACTATAGAAAGTAGATCAGACAGCTGATCCAGATGCTGCTGCCTGCGTCCTCACTAGAACTATAGAAAGTAGATCAGACAGCTGATCCAGATGCTGCTGCCTGCGTCCTCACTAGAACTATAGAAAGTAGATCAGACAGCTGATCCAGATGCTGCTGCCTGCGTCCTCACTAGAACTATAGAAAGTAGATCAGACAGCTGATCCAGATGCTGCTGCCTGCGTCCTCACTAGAACTATAGAAAGTAGATCAGACAGCTGATCCAGATGCTGCTGCCTGCATCCTCACTAGAACTATAGAAAGTAGATCAGACAGCTGATCCAGATGCTGCTGCCTGCGTCCTCACTAGAACTATAGAAAGTAGATCAGACAGCTGATCCAGATGCTGCTGCCTGCATCCTCACTAGAACTATAGAAAGTAGATCAGACAGCTGATCCAGATGCTGCTGCCTGCGTCCTCACTAGAACTATAGAAAGTAGATCAGACAGCTGATCCAGATGCTGCTGCCTGCGTCCTCACTAGAACTATAGAAAGTAGATCAGACAGCTGATCCAGATGCTGCTGCCTGCGTCCTCACTAGAACTATAGAAAGTAGATCAGACAGCTGATCCAGATGCTGCTGCCTGCGTCCTCACTAGAACTATAGAAAGTAGATCAGACAGCTGATCCAGATGCTGCTGCCTGCGTCCTCACTAGAACTATAGAAAGTAGATCAGACAGCTGATCCAGATGCTGCTGCCTGCGTCCTCACTAGAACTATAGAAAGTAGATCAGACAGCTGATCCAGATGCTGCTGCCTGCGTCCTCACTAGAACTATAGAAAGTAGATCAGACAGCTGATCCAGATGCTGCTGCCTGCGTCCTCACTAGAACTATAGAAAGTAGATCAGACAGCTGATCCAGATGCTGCTGCCTGCGTCCTCACTAGAACTATAGAAAGTAGATCAGACAGCTGATCCAGATGCTGCTGCCTGCGTCCTCACTAGAACTATAGAAAGTAGATCAGACAGCTGATCCAGATGCTGCTGCCTGCGTCCTCACTAGAACTATAGAAAGTAGATCAGACAGCTGATCCAGATGCTGCTGCCTGCGTCCTCACTAGAACTATAGAAAGTAGATCAGACAGCTGATCCAGATGCTGCTGCCTGCGTCCTCACTAGAACTATAGAAAGTAGATCAGACAGCTGATCCAGATGCTGCTGCCTGCGTCCTCACTAGAACTATAGAAAGTAGATCAGACAGCTGATCCAGATGCTGCTGCCTGCGTCCTCACTAGAACTATAGAAAGTAGATCAGACAGCTGATCCAGATGCTGCTGCCTGCGTCCTCACTAGAACTATAGAAAGTAGATCAGACAGCTGATCCAGATGCTGCTGCCTGCGTCCTCACTAGAACTATAGAAAGTAGATCAGACAGCTGATCCAGATGCTGCTGCCTGCGTCCTCACTAGAACTATAGAAAGTAGATCAGACAGCTGATCCAGATGCTGCTGCCTGCGTCCTCACTAGAACTATAGAAAGTAGATCAGACAGCTGATCCAGATGCTGCTGCCTGCGTCCTCACTAGAACTATAGAAAGTAGATCAGACAGCTGATCCAGATGCTGCTGCCTGCGTCCTCACTAGAACTATAGAAAGTAGATCAGACAGCTGATCCAGATGCTGCTGCCTGCGTCCTCACTAGAACTATAGAAAGTAGATCAGACAGCTGATCCAGATGCTGCTGCCTGCGTCCTCACTAGAACTATAGAAAGTAGATCAGACAGCTGATCCAGATGCTGCTGCCTGCATCCTCACTAGAACTATAGAAAGTAGATCAGACAGCTGATCCAGATGCTGCTGCCTGCGTCCTCACTAGAACTATAGAAAGTAGATCAGACAGCTGATCCAGATGCTGCTGCCTGCGTCCTCACTAGAACTATAGAAAGTAGATCAGACAGCTGATCCAGATGCTGCTGCCTGCGTCCTCACTAGAACTATAGAAAGTAGATCAGACAGCTGATCCAGATGCTGCTGCCTGCGTCCTCACTAGAACTATAGAAAGTAGATCAGACAGCTGATCCAGATGCTGCTGCCTGCGTCCTCACTAGAACTATAGAAAGTAGATCAGACAGCTGATCCAGATGCTGCTGCCTGCGTCCTCACTAGAACTATAGAAAGTAGATCAGACAGCTGATCCAGATGCTGCTGCCTGCGTCCTCACTAGAACTATAGAAAGTAGATCAGACAGCTGATCCAGATGCTGCTGCCTGCGTCCTCACTAGAACTATAGAAAGTAGATCAGACAGCTGATCCAGATGCTGCTGCCTGCATCCTCACTAGAACTATAGAAAGTAGATCAGACAGCTGATCCAGATGCTGCTGCCTGCGTCCTCACTAGAACTATAGAAAGTAGATCAGACAGCTGATCCAGATGCTGCTGCCTGCGTCCTCACTAGAACTATAGAAAGTAGATCAGACAGCTGATCCAGATGCTGCTGCCTGCGTCCTCACTAGAACTATAGAAAGTAGATCAGACAGCTGATCCAGACGCTGCTGCCTGCGTCCTCACTAGAACTATAGAAAGTAGATCAGACAGCTGATCCAGATGCTGCTGCCTGCATCCTCACTAGAACTATAGAAAGTAGATCAGACAGCTGATCCAGATGCTGCTGCCTGCGTCCTCACTAGAACTATAGAAAGTAGATCAGACAGCTGATCCAGATGCTGCTGCCTGCGTCCTCACTAGAACTATAGAAAGTAGATCAGACAGCTGATCCAGATGCTGCTGCCTGCATCCTCACTAGAACTATAGAAAGTAGATCAGACAGCTGATCCAGATGCTGCTGCCTGCGTCCTCACTAGAACTATAGAAAGTAGATCAGACAGCTGATCCAGATGCTGCTGCCTGCGTCCTCACTAGAACTATAGAAAGTAGATCAGACAGCTGATCCAGATGCTGCTGCCTGCGTCCTCACTAGAACTATAGAAAGTAGATCAGACAGCTGATCCAGATGCTGCTGCCTGCGTCCTCACTAGAACTATAGAAAGTAGATCAGACAGCTGATCCAGATGCTGCTGCCTGCGTCCTCACTAGAACTATAGAAAGTAGATCAGACAGCTGATCCAGATGCTGCTGCCTGCGTCCTCACTAGAACTATAGAAAGTAGATCAGACAGCTGATCCAGATGCTGCTGCCTGCATCCTCACTAGAACTATAGAAAGTAGATCAGACAGCTGATCCAGATGCTGCTGCCTGCATCCTCACTAGAACTATAGAAAGTAGATCAGACAGCTGATCCAGATGCTGCTGCCTGCGTCCTCACTAGAACTATAGAAAGTAGATCAGACAGCTGATCCAGATGCTGCTGCCTGCGTCCTCACTAGAACTATAGAAAGTAGATCAGACAGCTGATCCAGATGCTGCTGCCTGCATCCTCACTAGAACTATAGAAAGTAGATCAGACAGCTGATCCAGATGCTGCTGCCTGCATCCTCACTAGAACTATAGAAAGTAGATCAGACAGCTGATCCAGATGCTGCTGCCTGCGTCCTCACTAGAACTATAGAAAGTAGATCAGACAGCTGATCCAGATGCTGCTGCCTGCGTCCTCACTAGAACTATAGAAAGTAGATCAGACAGCTGATCCAGATGCTGCTGCCTGCGTCCTCACTAGAACTATAGAAAGTAGATCAGACAGCTGATCCAGACGCTGCTGCCTGCGTCCTCACTAGAACTATAGAAAGTAGATCAGACAGCTGATCCAGATGCTGCTGCCTGCGTCCTCACTAGAACTATAGAAAGTAGATCAGACAGCTGATCCAGATGCTGCTGCCTGCGTCCTCACTAGAACTATAGAAAGTAGATCAGACAGCTGATCCAGATGCTGCTGCCTGCGTCCTCACTAGAACTATAGAAAGTAGATCAGACAGCTGATCCAGATGCTGCTGCCTGCGTCCTCACTAGAACTATAGAAAGTAGATCAGACAGCTGATCCAGATGCTGCTGCCTGCATCCTCACTAGAACTATAGAAAGTAGATCAGACAGCTGATCCAGATGCTGCTGCCTGCGTCCTCACTAGAACTATAGAAAGTAGATCAGACAGCTGATCCAGATGCTGCTGCCTGCGTCCTCACTAGAACTATAGAAAGTAGATCAGACAGCTGATCCAGATGCTGCTGCCTGCGTCCTCACTAGAACTATAGAAAGTAGATCAGACAGCTGATCCAGATGCTGCTGCCTGCATCCTCACTAGAACTATAGAAAGTAGATCAGACAGCTGATCCAGATGCTGCTGCCTGCATCCTCACTAGAACTATAGAAAGTAGATCAGACAGCTGATCCAGATGCTGCTGCCTGCGTCCTCACTAGAACTATAGAAAGTAGATCAGACAGCTGATCCAGACGCTGCTGCCTGCGTCCTCACTAGAACTATAGAAAGTAGATCAGACAGCTGATCCAGATGCTGCTGCCTGCGTCCTCACTAGAACTATAGAAAGTAGATCAGACAGCTGATCCAGATGCTGCTGCCTGCGTCCTCACTAGAACTATAGAAAGTAGATCAGACAGCTGATCCAGATGCTGCTGCCTGCGTCCTCACTAGAACTATAGAAAGTAGATCAGACAGCTGATCCAGATGCTGCTGCCTGCATCCTCACTAGAACTATAGAAAGTAGATCAGACAGCTGATCCAGATGCTGCTGCCTGCGTCCTCACTAGAACTATAGAAAGTAGATCAGACAGCTGATCCAGATGCTGCTGCCTGCATCCTCACTAGAACTATAGAAAGTAGATCAGACAGCTGATCCAGATGCTGCTGCCTGCGTCCTCACTAGAACTATAGAAAGTAGATCAGACAGCTGATCCAGATGCTGCTGCCTGCGTCCTCACTAGAACTATAGAAAGTAGATCAGACAGCTGATCCAGATGCTGCTGCCTGCGTCCTCACTAGAACTATAGAAAGTAGATCAGACAGCTGATCCAGATGCTGCTGCCTGCATCCTCACTAGAACTATAGAAAGTAGATCAGACAGCTGATCCAGATGCTGCTGCCTGCATCCTCACTAGAACTATAGAAAGTAGATCAGACAGCTGATCCAGATGCTGCTGCCTGCGTCCTCACTAGAACTATAGAAAGTAGATCAGACAGCTGATCCAGATGCTGCTGCCTGCGTCCTCACTAGAACTATAGAAAGTAGATCAGACAGCTGATCCAGATGCTGCTGCCTGCGTCCTCACTAGAACTATAGAAAGTAGATCAGACAGCTGATCCAGATGCTGCTGCCTGCGTCCTCACTAGAACTATAGAAAGTAGATCAGACAGCTGATCCAGATGCTGCTGCCTGCGTCCTCACTAGAACTATAGAAAGTAGATCAGACAGCTGATCCAGACGCTGCTGCCTGCGTCCTCACTAGAACTATAGAAAGTAGATCAGACAGCTGATCCAGACGCTGCTGCCTGCGTCCTCACTAGAACTATAGAAAGTAGATCAGACAGCTGATCCAGATGCTGCTGCCTGCGTCCTCACTAGAACTATAGAAAGTAGATCAGACAGCTGATCCAGATGCTGCTGCCTGCGTCCTCACTAGAACTATAGAAAGTAGATCAGACAGCTGATCCAGATGCTGCTGCCTGCGTCCTCACTAGAACTATAGAAAGTAGATCAGACAGCTGATCCAGACGCTGCTGCCTGCGTCCTCACTAGAACTATAGAAAGTAGATCAGACAGCTGATCCAGATGCTGCTGCCTGCGTCCTCACTAGAACTATAGAAAGTAGATCAGACAGCTGATCCAGATGCTGCTGCCTGCATCCTCACTAGAACTATAGAAAGTAGATCAGACAGCTGATCCAGATGCTGCTGCCTGCGTCCTCACTAGAACTATAGAAAGTAGATCAGACAGCTGATCCAGATGCTGCTGCCTGCATCCTCACTAGAACTATAGAAAGTAGATCAGACAGCTGATCCAGACGCTGCTGCCTGCGTCCTCACTAGAACTATAGAAAGTAGATCAGACAGCTGATCCAGATGCTGCTGCCTGCGTCCTCACTAGAACTATAGAAAGTAGATCAGACAGCTGATCCAGACGCTGCTGCCTGCGTCCTCACTAGAACTATAGAAAGTAGATCAGACAGCTGATCCAGATGCTGCTGCCTGCGTCCTCACTAGAACTATAGAAAGTAGATCAGACAGCTGATCCAGATGCTGCTGCCTGCATCCTCACTAGAACTATAGAAAGTAGATCAGACAGCTGATCCAGATGCTGCTGCCTGCATCCTCACTAGAACTATAGAAAGTAGATCAGACAGCTGATCCAGATGCTGCTGCCTGCGTCCTCACTAGAACTATAGAAAGTAGATCAGACAGCTGATCCAGATGCTGCTGCCTGCGTCCTCACTAGAACTATAGAAAGTAGATCAGACAGCTGATCCAGATGCTGCTGCCTGCGTCCTCACTAGAACTATAGAAAGTAGATCAGACAGCTGATCCAGATGCTGCTGCCTGCGTCCTCACTAGAACTATAGAAAGTAGATCAGACAGCTGATCCAGATGCTGCTGCCTGCATCCTCACTAGAACTATAGAAAGTAGATCAGACAGCTGATCCAGATGCTGCTGCCTGCGTCCTCACTAGAACTATAGAAAGTAGATCAGACAGCTGATCCAGATGCTGCTGCCTGCGTCCTCACTAGAACTATAGAAAGTAGATCAGACAGCTGATCCAGATGCTGCTGCCTGCGTCCTCACTAGAACTATAGAAAGTAGATCAGACAGCTGATCCAGACGCTGCTGCCTGCGTCCTCACTAGAACTATAGAAAGTAGATCAGACAGCTGATCCAGATGCTGCTGCCTGCATCCTCACTAGAACTATAGAAAGTAGATCAGACAGCTGATCCAGATGCTGCTGCCTGCGTCCTCACTAGAACTATAGAAAGTAGATCAGACAGCTGATCCAGACGCTGCTGCCTGCGTCCTCACTAGAACTATAGAAAGTAGATCAGACAGCTGATCCAGATGCTGCTGCCTGCGTCCTCACTAGAACTATAGAAAGTAGATCAGACAGCTGATCCAGATGCTGCTGCCTGCGTCCTCACTAGAACTATAGAAAGTAGATCAGACAGCTGATCCAGATGCTGCTGCCTGCGTCCTCACTAGAACTATAGAAAGTAGATCAGACAGCTGATCCAGACGCTGCTGCCTGCGTCCTCACTAGAACTATAGAAAGTAGATCAGACAGCTGATCCAGACGCTGCTGCCTGCGTCCTCACTAGAACTATAGAAAGTAGATCAGACAGCTGATCCAGACGCTGCTGCCTGCATCCTCACTAGAACTATAGAAAGTAGATCAGACAGCTGATCCAGATGCTGCTGCCTGCGTCCTCACTAGAACTATAGAAAGTAGATCAGACAGCTGATCCAGATGCTGCTGCCTGCGTCCTCACTAGAACTATAGAAAGTAGATCAGACAGCTGATCCAGATGCTGCTGCCTGCGTCCTCACTAGAACTATAGAAAGTAGATCAGACAGCTGATCCAGACGCTGCTGCCTGCATCCTCACTAGAACTATAGAAAGTAGATCAGACAGCTGATCCAGATGCTGCTGCCTGCGTCCTCACTAGAACTATAGAAAGTAGATCAGACAGCTGATCCAGATGCTGCTGCCTGCATCCTCACTAGAACTATAGAAAGTAGATCAGACAGCTGATCCAGATGCTGCTGCCTGCGTCCTCACTAGAACTATAGAAAGTAGATCAGACAGCTGATCCAGACGCTGCTGCCTGCGTCCTCACTAGAACTATAGAAAGTAGATCAGACAGCTGATCCAGACGCTGCTGCCTGCGTCCTCACTAGAACTATAGAAAGTAGATCAGACAGCTGATCCAGATGCTGCTGCCTGCATCCTCACTAGAACTATAGAAAGTAGATCAGACAGCTGATCCAGATGCTGCTGCCTGCGTCCTCACTAGAACTATAGAAAGTAGATCAGACAGCTGATCCAGATGCTGCTGCCTGCGTCCTCACTAGAACTATAGAAAGTAGATCAGACAGCTGATCCAGATGCTGCTGCCTGCGTCCTCACTAGAACTATAGAAAGTAGATCAGACAGCTGATCCAGATGCTGCTGCCTGCATCCTCACTAGAACTATAGAAAGTAGATCAGACAGCTGATCCAGATGCTGCTGCCTGCGTCCTCACTAGAACTATAGAAAGTAGATCAGACAGCTGATCCAGATGCTGCTGCCTGCGTCCTCACTAGAACTATAGAAAGTAGATCAGACAGCTGATCCAGATGCTGCTGCCTGCGTCCTCACTAGAACTATAGAAAGTAGATCAGACAGCTGATCCAGATGCTGCTGCCTGCGTCCTCACTAGAACTATAGAAAGTAGATCAGACAGCTGATCCAGATGCTGCTGCCTGCGTCCTCACTAGAACTATAGAAAGTAGATCAGACAGCTGATCCAGATGCTGCTGCCTGCATCCTCACTAGAACTATAGAAAGTAGATCAGACAGCTGATCCAGATGCTGCTGCCTGCATCCTCACTAGAACTATAGAAAGTAGATCAGACAGCTGATCCAGATGCTGCTGCCTGCATCCTCACTAGAACTATAGAAAGTAGATCAGACAGCTGATCCAGATGCTGCTGCCTGCATCCTCACTAGAACTATAGAAAGTAGATCAGATCAGCCTGGTTCTGAAGTCCTTCCACTGGCTCCATTCATCTATTAGAAGCCAAAGCAGCTTTCTTCATTTTTCTCTGCGGTGCGTCTGGATCTGATGTCATGGTGCCATTCATCCTGTAGCTTCAGGGCTGCATATTTTCTTGTGTGACTGGAGCTTGTCTCTGCATGTGTAGATCCACATCATTCTGTTCTGCAGCTCACCTCTCTGGGTCTGGCTTCAAATACACAAAAGTAACTTATTTAGTTAAACATTTTATGTTTTTGTCCTGAGTTTGAAATAAGCCTGAAGTTTACCTCTTCCCCTCCGCTCCACCACAGAGAGGAGGTGGAGCAGCTGGTGGTGCAGAGATAACAGCCTGATCCTGAAGGTGGAGAAGACCAAGGAGATCATGGTGGACTTCATGAAGAACCGGCCTAACCACGCTCCACTGCTCATCAACAGCTCAGCTGTAGAGGTGGTCAGCAGGGGGTGCACACCACAGACACCCTCACCTGGACTGGAAACACCACCTCACTGGTCAAAAGGGCCCAGAAGCGCTTGGACTTCCTGTGGAGGATGAGGAGAGCCCACCATTCAATGCAGGACCAGCAGGTTCTGCAGCAGCTTCTTCCCCACCGCCATCAGACTGATGAACCGTTGAGAAAACTCTAAATGATGTCACAGACTCTGCATCACACCAAACCAAAACACTGCATATTTGTACCATATATAAATGCTCTGAACCTCCTTATCAATGCGTTTTTTTGCACCACGTTTTTTCTCTCACACTGTTTACATTTGATCACTGCTGCACTGGAAATGAAAATGTTCATTTCACTGCTAAGCTGCTGCTCATTTACTGCCTGAAAGCTGCACAAAGTTTCATTTTGATCATCTTTTTGTTCAGCTTTCATACACTGTTTGTATACAAAATGACAATGAAAGTTGTCTAAGTCTAAGTCATGTTCCATCACTGTGGTTGACGTTGAGAAGGAAGTCTGGATGGGCTCCCAACAGATGTAGTTTCTGACATGGGTCCCCAATTTTGTCCCAATTCTGGAGGGAGCTCTGCTCCTTGTTGGGGATCTCCGTCAGCCTGTCTTCAGGCTTTCAACCCCAAACGGACGGACAGACAGAGAGGGCCAACCAGGAAATTGAGACCAAGATGCGCATTCTCTGTGAGGCTGATCCCACTAAGTGGGCCAGTCGGCTCTCCTGGGCCAAACATGCTATCAACTCTGCTCCCTCTAGCACCACTGGGCTCTCTCCATTTTTTTTGTGGTTTCCAGCCACTGGTGTTCCCCATTCAGGAGAAATTGGTTCCTCCTGCCTGTCTATCCGCTCTCAGATGCCAGCAGGCCTGTAGAAGGGCTAGAAATGTTAGGAATCCAGTTTGTGTGGGTTGTGTTTTTGTTTGTTTTCCCTCCACCACCAGGGGGCGCCTGGTTCTCGTTGGCCTTCTCACACACCTGCGGATGGTTGCCTCATTACCGGAGGATTCTTAAGCTGCTGACTGCCACTACCTCGATGCCCAGAGTGTTTGTCAGTTTTGGGTACTCTAGCCAAACTGAGTTTTTTGTCACCTGAGTCTTAACCTTGTTGTTTTTTTCTTTGTCTTTGCCTCTTGGCAGGAAGTCATCCTGCAAACTGGATTTTTTGGACCTAGGCAGCTGCCTAGGGCCCCAAGTTCCTGGGGGCCCCATAAAACTCTGTTAACATGTATGGTTAATACAACTATTCCTTACTTGTGCACTTTAATTATGTTTTTGATAAAAATCCTTTCGCTAAAAGGACAGCAGCGAAGCATTTGAAAAAAAATTATGCAAAGAGCGGTGTCGCACTTTAACGACTTTTCAGGCTCCTCCAGCACTTCCATTTCAAAAAAGGGCCTAGCGCCAAATCTAGCGACTTTTTTTCTGCTACTGGAGACTTTGGCGACTACATTCATAGGGCCCCCTGCCTGCCTTTGCCTAGGGCCCCAAATTTCCTAAATCCACCCCTGCTGAGCGTTAACTGAGCTAAGGATTCAAACAAGTGGTTTGGATCAACTTTTCCCCAAGGATTGTTTGGGCTTCACACTGAGCAGGGGATTCATCTCCACAAGAAATTGTTCTAGAACCATTGCAAATCTAAGTGGCAGTCAGCTCCTCCGTTCCTCAAGGAAACACCTCAACCTTGGTAAACCCCGTCCCCCCTCCAACGAGCAAGTCTATTACTGGAACAACCCACACCGACTCGATTCAAAGAAAGACACCTTTTCTGGAAACGTGAGTCCTGTTGCCTTTATTCCCTTTTACAATCGATACACAAATTTCCCTCTGAGCCTGAACTAACCGCAGGATCTTCCCCTTCACTTTTCAGTCCCGGTTCACCAGTGTTCAGTGTTCAGTCTTGATTGGTCAAGCCAAAGATGCCAACCATTGGAGGGTTCTGGCACCCACTTACTAGGTGTGTCAGAAAGTTTAGCTTTCCACCGAAGATCTGCCCCCTTAACTAAAGGTTCACCCAACGTTCCGTGTCCCGGGTCAAACCTGTTGTTACCTCTAGGTCTGTGCCCACCTCCAGACCCCTCCGCCCATTGATGTTGGACCCGCCTATATGGTCATCCTCTGACCAGCTGTCTTTTTGTATAAATTCTTTGTAAACAAAATGTCAATAAAGTTTGTCTATGTTTAGGTGTTCAACTGCTGAAACAACTTTTTCAATAATCTCACTGATGAAGGGGGGGTTAGAGGTGGGCCTGTAGTTCTGCAGGATTCATTTGTCCAAGCTTCTCTTTTTCATCAATGGTTTGATAATTGCTATTTTAAGGCTTGGGGGGGGCGGAGACACCCAACATGAGGGATGAGTTTGTGATTGAATCAAATTAGACTCTAAAACTGGTAAAACCTTCTTAATTAAACCTTAATATTGATGTGCAGACTGCTTTTTTAATATCCTGTATTTTCTTAGTAAAATACTTTGCAAAGTAATTTAGGGCCTTTTTTAGTGTGGAGTTCATTGGCTGCTGTGATAGGAGGGTTTGTTAACCTGTCAGCTGTGGCAAATAAGGCGCGAGCATTGTTGATATTTTTGTTGATAATCTCAGAGAAGAATAATTGTCTTGCATCCTCTAATAAATTATAGATGTGACGTTTCTCTTGATAGATTGCATAGTGAACATGGAGTCCATTCTTCCACCACCTTCGTTCGACTCCCTCTTTTCTTTTCTCACTGCTAGGGCGTGTCTCCATGGAGATTTCCTCTTCCCAGAGACAACCTTCACTTTAACTGGATCAATGGAAACTATCAACCAGCTCATCTGCGGAGTTACAGGGGAAAGTGGAAGCAGTAGGATGAGCCTGGGGAAAGTTAACTGAACTGTGCATGATAACACACTTTCTTATAAAATTACTTTTGGTAATTATTTAAGTGGGAAAATGGTTTCAAAGTAAACAGAAAAATGGTCTGATAGGGAAACATTACAAATATTTAGACCTTTGCTAACGGCCAGGGCCTAAATATGTTTAACTTTAAATATCTTTGAGGAATATCACACAGTTCTTTTTCTCCTCTGCCTTCAGGGTTCTCAACATCAACATTGAAGTCTCACATTAATTAAGTAGTCATGTTCAATACATATCACAGATAAGAATTCATGGAAATTATTAAAAAGTGTGTTTTGGACTTTGGAGGCATGTAAACATTCGCAGTCATGGCTCCAATGGCTGGACTCCCTGGCTTACCTGCTTGGTCTGTAGATGACGATTGTTCTCTGAACAGCTGCATTTCTGGACAACAATGGATTTTATGTAAGAGATGAGAGTTAAAGGATGTAAATCTATTAGAATGTGTTTAAAATATTTAGAGCTGTGTTTAAATCATTTAAATATCGGTGATGGCCTGGTGGTTAGAGGAGTGCTCTGTGCTCTGAGAACGTTCCGAGTTTCCGGGTTCGATCCCCACAGCCTGCACTCTTGGTCTCTGAGCACGACCTTTAACCCCCCGCTGCTTCCTGGGCGCCGCACAATGGCAGCCCACTGCTCCCCACAGGGGATGGGTTAAATGCAGAGAGTGACTTTCTCCAGTGTGAGATCAATAAAGGGATTTACATTTACGTTTCCCTTCACTGTGATCAATTACTGTTTCTGAAAGTGTCTCATAAATTCCAAGTAAAACTAATGAAATTGTATACAGTAGATGCAATGCATTTAAAATGTAAAGGTTTGCAGCTTAAAGGAATAGTACACCCAAAACATGATTAGCCTTCATTTTCTACTCACCCCCATGCTGAACAACACTCTGGAGTACTTTTTTGATATCTCAAATACATCTGGAGATCTGGGAGGCTTCTTGCTGTCTGCTGACATTCAAATAATGGAGGTCTATGGCGCCCGAGGCAGAAAGGTCCATAAAAGTCCACAAAAAACGTGTCAATATTCCTCCATACTGCTCGTCCAATGTATTCCAAGTGTCCTGAGTGGGTAGCATCCAGAATTTACTCGAAACGAAGTCATTTAGAATGTTTTTAGAGCCTAAACAGTAGTGTATAGGATTTCCTGAAAGCGCGCGCCTGCGCGTTCATGACGCTACGGAAGCCGGCAGACCAAACCAGATGAAAGTGCGCATTCAGCGTCTGCTCTGCCGATAATGCAAGCGTAGAAGAAGAAATGTGCTGTTTACCTGTGCAAAGAAAGAAACAACGAAAAAAAAATGTCTGAGGACTTCAGTTGAGGAAGAGCATGAGTTCTTTGCCGAGCTGAATGCGCACTTTCATCTGGTTTGGTCTGCCGCGGTTTCCGTAGACTCGTGAACGCGCTTTTAGGAAATCCTATACACTACTGTTTAGGCTCTAAAAACATTCTAAATGACTTCGTTTCGAGTAAATTCTGGATGCTACCCACTCAGGACACTTGGAATACATTGGACGAGCAGTATGGAGGAATATTGACACGTTTTCTGTGGACTTTTATGGACCTTTCTGCCTCGGGCGCCATAGACCTCCATTATTTGAATGTCAGCAGACAGCAAGAAGCCTCCCAGATCTCCAGATGCATTTGAGATATCAAAAAAGTACTCCAGAGTGTTGTTCAGCATGGGGGTGAGTAGAAAATGAAGGCTAATCATGTTTTGGGTGTACTATTCCTTTAAGTATACTTTTGTCAAAATCCATTTAAAAACAAAAGTTGACAATGATCCAAATCCAAAGTTATAATAATAAGTCAGGATTTCTTGTTTCAAAGGAAGAATAAATGAAATATTTAAAGGTTGCAGGATTTAGCTGACATTATAAAATAACTGGTTTATTATTTAAATCGAATGATGCAAAGAATTGATTTGGATTTAACTGGACCTGATTCATGCTGAGCTGAATCGATCTTGTAATATTTAACGTCTCTGTTAACATTTTCGGTTCTCTCTCTTTTAAAGGCTTCTGTGATCAGAAAACCAAAGGGAACTTTAGAGTAAGGAAGAGCGATAATTGGACCAAAAGAATAGAACCAGAGTAACTTCCTGTTAGATATTATTAAGCTGCAGATGAGAGGTGCCGCCTTGTGTAGAAATATCTGATGTGTTTATTAAAATAAATAGCCGCACATATAATTATATTCCTAATATTATCTTTTAGTAGCCAAAATGTTTCTTTTCATTCAAACTTTTTTCTGTTTTTTCTTGAGTTGTTAAAAATTTGCATGCAGTACTTCCATTCAAAAAGTTCAAACCGTTAAGATAAACAAATGAAACAGGAATGGAAACACATGGTACATCTAGAGTTGATGAGCTATGTTCATTTGTTTAGTTTTAATATCCGTCTGTGCTGCTCTGAAAGCTTTGCTCTGTGAATGATGTGTTCATGTAATGGATGCAAACACCTCCATCCTACCGAGCTGAATAATTTAGAGCTTAGGAAAAGCAGACGGTTGTTCACAGCCCACTGCACCTTAACCTGCACTTTCATCACCTGCCGATGGTGGGTCTGGCTACAACAAAGGATAATGGTTCTGATGACTGATGCCAGTGCTCTCCCACTGTGTGGCATGCAGTCCACCTCAGTGTTGGTACCGATGCTGTGAAACACACACATAGCATGCTACATTACCCTCAGCTTCAATCACTGCTACCTGTAGGGTTCTCAGAGATCAGAAAGATTTATTTCATCTCTTTGGTGAGAAAAAAAACCTCTAGCTCACATAGCAGGAGGCAAGTCAACGATTCTTAGCTTTTTCCCAACAACACAGATAGAAAAGCAAAAAGAGAGTAAGGAAATGCAGATGCAGTTACTGACTGACTCTAGATGTATTTGAAGTGTGACTTATCCTCTAAGGTAGATTCAACCCTTAGTGCATTTAAAATCAGCCGTGCTGGATCAATACTTTAAGGAAGAACGTTTGCTGCCATTAGAGTGTGACTGAGGCAGTCAACAGAGAGGTGATGTCAGCTCTCAGCGTAGTTCAGCCTATCTATGCTGCTGAGCAGATTTAACCAATAAAAACAAAGTAGGTCCATTCATTCTTAGCTAAAGTCTATGTGACCAAATCACATTATACATTTGCATCTCATAACTGCCTATAAAAGTACAAATACCTCAGGTTATCCTGAGCTATCTCTATAGTTCTGCTGCTATAGGCTTAGACTGCTGGAGGACATAGGGACCCCTTTTTCATCATTCTGCTTCATTCTATCTCTATTCTCCCACTCTGCAGAATCTGTTAGTTCAATCTCTAACGTTCTGCTCTCTCTTTTTCTCATAGTAGCTTCATCTGGTCTGTTCCTGTTTGGCTGTGACTCCATCCTGGAGAGAAATATCAGCTGTGCTGCTGCCATCAACACCTTTGTTTCTAGATGTTGGAGCTTGGCCTGTTTTCCAGTGTAGTCCTGTTTCTCTGACTGTGACTAAAGCTCCTGTCACACCTCAACGATTTAGATTTATGCCTGCGTATGAAATCTGTTAAAATGCTTGCATACGCTGGATAGGTTAAATAGCGGTAAACATCAGCTAGGTTAATACCGCGACTGCTGCCCCCCTCAGGACACTTGCTTGTGCATCATTTCATGGGCATTGCGCTGCTGTGCTTTATGCAGAAGTTAGGCTGATGTTGGACAGAAGTTCTGGACTTGTTATGAATACTCTATGTATTCGCCAAGAATAAAAAAATCCATAGAAAGTTTAGCGTATGACAGCGTTTTAGGAGGTTCTTGGACAACGCTGGACAAATCAGGAAGGTGTGACAGGAGCTTTACTGGACGTTCTCTCTTTCATCCTCTGACATGGAAGCTGGCTTGAAGCTCGTCTGATTAACTCTTTCTTTCCCAGAGAGAGCCACCTGTGCAGCTAGCTTACCGTTAGCTTTTCTAACATAGAAATTGTTTATAGATCAGTGCTTCAATGATTCTTTTGTGTGTTTTCCCTCTTCATCTTTGCTGGATGGATTCTTGGTGTGAGGAATTGCTGAGGAGTCACAATGCCATCTAATATCTACTGACTCTACCTGCACAGATTCCTGCAAAGCTCATGACTGGATGTCATCAGCAAATAAAACTTTGAACCATCTGACTTGCTGATCTAGATAAACTGTCTCTGTAAAGTGACCTGAGGGTTTTTTTTCTATTGTGGATAAGAAGGTGTTTCTGTGGGAGGAGAGTAAACCTACAGGGTCTAAAATCAGCAGGTTATCATAAGCCGTAATGGACGGTTTCATGACTCTGATGAACAGCTGAGTTATCTTGGTGGAATGTGGAGAAAGCCAGAGAGGCAGTAACTAAAGAAGAGATTTCCAGAGCAGAACCATACGTTCCATCAGGCTCCTCCTGATTGGACCAAAAAGTTTGGACCGTGAGTTTCAGAGGGGCGGACGTCTATCCAAGCCTTCAGATGGCATGCTGGATGTAACACGTCACACTTTAATGATCTTTGATTTCAAGATCAGGTGCTACTTTCTGCTCATGACATGAAATCTTTTACACATAAAAAGACTAAATCTAATAAGTTGAAGGTCTACAAATTCAGTTTGAGCACAATTTCAGCTGATTATCCTGCAGATGCTAAATCACCGTCCATTTCTAAGGCCTGACAGTTTTAGAAGGATTCTTTAAAATCCTCAGCATTAGAAATCCGGAGTTGTTGTACTCCCCCTCTGTGAGGAACGCCAGCTTCCTGGGTCCTTCTGCAGGCCTTTCTAGTTAGTTCTTGCTGTTCTCTGTAACAAGTCAGCTCAGGAATGTCTAGGTGTTGTCTTTTCCATCGGAATTTAAGCCTAATAAATTTCCCAAAGCCTGGTAATGCACAGACTCTCAAAGTGATTAAGAGCTGGGCCATGTTTGTTCACTTGAAATATGTGTTATTGCAAATGTTTTGCTCTTTCTCCACTGGGTGTTGGCCTTTCCTGATAACTTCTGACACAAAGCAAAATAGATCAGGAAGCCTCAGAGTGTTGTACGTGCGACTTGCTGGAAGTGGCAGGTACTGATGGCTGGACCGCTCTGCCTCTGTATCATCCTGGGTTCAGCTTCCATTCACAGTTCATCAGCGTCTGATTGGACGACAAACTGAGGAGACAGAATAGCTGTCATAAAGTTTTCCCTTCCAAAGTGGAGCAGAGTGCAACCTTTAGATAGTGGAGAATGTGAATCTGGTCTTGTGAAGCAGTCAGGCAAACAAAGGGCCCGGACTACGGCCGTCAGCGACCGTGGGACCCACTAAGCATCTGGTGACAGATTTGCCAGGATGCATGACCACTTTACACTGGACTGACTGTGTGTGGGAGTCCTGGCTGAATATAGGAATTGTTTTCACTGACTGAGAGCGGCGGAGGAATTCCTGCACAGTCCTGTCCTCGCTGCATGTTCATCTCTTACCTGTCTGCAGAGGGATCCTTCAAATCGGCCTTTAGAGGCCAGCGGCTCCAGAACATTATGTTCTAAACCTGAAGGTCCAGATCAACCACAGCTTAGAGGATCATGTTTCATTCGTCGAAACTTTTCAAGTAGAGCAAATTGCACTTTATATCTTAAACAGTTTTAACAGCAAAATGTGATGAACTTCTAAGTTAATAATTCAAATTGAAAATGTCCATCTTTATCAATTAACTGTTTCTTAGTATTTTTCATATTTGTTTACATACATAATGTACATTACCCTTTCACATTCAGCATAACATACCATTAAACTTTCGCTTGGGAGCTATTACTCTATTTCACCATTCTAGTTTATTTAGTTCCTTATTTTCTGTCACTGTCTTTTTTCTTGAATGTTTTCCATTCCATCCACTTTTCTTCTATTTCAGTTTGCTGAAACCTCAAACCATGTGTCAGTTTTTCCATAATGTACATTTCTTCTATTATTTCAGTCCATTGATATGGGAGGGAGGTGGGGGGGGGGGGGTGATGTGAATGACCTGCGCTCAATAATCCATATTTATGCCACCCAATGTTTGTGTCCTTATATCTATTCTTGATTTTAGGCGTGATGAAAAATGTCATTAGTAGAATTGAACCCCAGTGGGCCTCAGCAGATGGCCGCTCACACTGAGCCTGGTTCTGCTGGAGGTTTCTTCCTGTTCAAAGGGAGTTTTCCTCTCCACTGTCGCTGCAAGCATGCTTAGTGAAACCTGGCCTGTCGCTCTGACTCCCATCATGATAAAGTGCTTCCAAAGGCTGGTTAAAGAACACATCGTCTCCAGTCTGCCGCCAACATTCCACCCGTTCCAGTTCGCCTACGGATGGAACCGCTCCACTGAGGACGCCATCTCTGCTGCTCTCCACCTGAGCCTGGCACACCTGGAGGAGAAGAACACCCACGATGGATGCTGTTCCTGGACTTCAGTTCAGCTTTCAGCACCATCATCCCACAGCATCTGATGGGCAAACTGGAACAGCTGGGCTTCAATACACCCCTCTGCTATTGGCTGCTAGGCTTCCTCACCAACAGACCTCAGTCAGTCCGGGTCGGACAGAACACCTCTGATGTCATCAGTCTAAGCCCCTCCCCTCAGGGCTGCGTCCTGAGCCCCCTGCCGTTCACCCTGATGACACATGACTGCGTCCCCAGGTTCACCACCGATCACATGGTGAAGTTTGCAGACAACACCACGGTGGTGGGCCTCATCAGAGACGACAACGACCTGGACTACAGAGAGGAGGTGGAGCAGCTGGTGGTGCAGAGATAACAGCCTGATCCTGAAGGTGGAGAAGACCAAGGAGATCATGGTGGACTTCAGGAAGAACCGGCCTAACCACGCTCCACTGCTCATCAACAGCTCAGCTGTAGAGGTGGTCAGCAGCACCACATTCATCACAGACACCCTCACCTGGACTGGAAACACCACCTCACTGGTCCAAAGGGCCCAGAAGCGCTTGGACTTCCTGCAGGGGATGAGGAGAGCACACCTGCCCCCCCATCCCCCCCACCTTCTCCAGTAGCACCATAGAGAGCGTTCTGAGCAGCTGTCTCACTGTGTGGTGTGGAGGCTGCAGCGCCTCAGACTGGAAGAAGGTGAGAACAGCAGAGAGGATCATGGGGGCTCCTCTTCCCTCCATTAAAGACATTTCATCCCAGCGCTGCGTGTCCCGAGCCCGTGACATCATCAATGACCCCTCACCCCCCCACCATGGACTGTTCTCCCTGCTGCCCTCTGGGAAGAGGCTTCACAGCATTCAATGCAGGACCAGCAGGTTCTGCAACAGCTTCTTCCCCACCGCCATCACACTGATGAACCGTTGAGAAAACTCTAAATTATATCAGACTCTGCATCAGACTGATAACACCAAACCAAAACACTGCATATTTGCACCATATATAAATGCTCTGAACTTCCTTATCAATGCGTTTTTTTGCACCACGTTTTTTCTCTCACAATGTTTACATTTGATCACTGCTGCACTGGAAATGAAAATGTTCATTTCACTGCTAAGCTGCTGCTCATTTACTGCCTGAAAGCTGCACAAAGTTTAATTTTGTACATCTTTTTGTTCAGCTTTCATATTTTGTATGCACTGTGTGTATGATGTATGCTTTGTTTTTAAAACATATCAATATAAAAAATATAACCTTGGATGTCTGGGGGACAGTGATTGGCCTCCATTTTGTGAATGCTGGCGTAGCATATAGAATAAATGATGAACAGTTTAGTTTGTGCCTTCAAGTCGTTGCCCATAGGAAGACGTTAGACGGCTCCAAATGACACTGAACTCATATGGGTGAGTAGAACATGATGGAATAACGTAAAATCAAGGCCCAATGTAAAAAAAACGGCGATCCCCCTTAACATATCAAGGCTGCACTTTAAAAAGTGAAAGAGGTATTCTTAACTAAACTTCTTTTTCTTTACAGTTGTGAGTACAAAAATGACTAAATAAGTCGGCCTAAGTCTAACACTAACACTAGTGTGAGGGATTGCTGAAGAGTCAATGAGTCGATGCAATCAGCTGGTTTTCCTCAGATAGAAAACTTTGAATCAATCTGACTGGATGATCTGGTTGAACTGGAAAGGAAGATGACATGATGTGAATTGGAGCTGTAGAAATAAAGTGAATAGAATTGAATTAATTGATAGAAAGCAGCTCTGTCTGGTTGATCTTTTAATGTTAAATTTGTTAGTCAGGCTTCCTTTTATTTTAATTTTTCGCTGTGGGGTGATGATTTAATGTTTTTATTGTATTGATTTATTACTGGATGCAAAAGTTCTAATGCTTTATATAGAAATTCCCAGTTTACTAAATCAAATGTTTTTTCTGCATCAGCACTTACTAGAATGTTTTTTTCTGCTGTGCTTGTTCTCCTATATGTAGAACTCTTCTGATATTATCATGTGTATCATTTCTGTTCCAAAGGTCTTTAGTCTATTAGAAATAATGGTTGTTTATATTTTATAATCTATGTTTAATAATGAAATTGATCTATAATTGCCACAGTGTTCCTTTTCCTAGCTTTGACTGAGATGA
Source organism: Cyprinodon tularosa (assembly GCF_016077235.1). Classification (NCBI taxonomy): domain Eukaryota; kingdom Metazoa; phylum Chordata; class Actinopteri; order Cyprinodontiformes; family Cyprinodontidae; genus Cyprinodon; species Cyprinodon tularosa. The sequence goes on from NW_024038058.1 coordinate 77,606, forward strand.
TGGTTCACTCCATGATGGAGGTATTCGGTTGTTATTGAGTGTCCATTTGAAAGCTGGTACCACTCCGCCGGGTATGTATCCATCACTGCCTGATCATTTATTATTCTTTAATGTATTTATTGCCTCATTCACTTCCTCTATTGCTGTTGTCAGTGTCTCAGTTCATTTCCTCCTCATGTGCAAATTCAGGCTGTCTAAACAGTTTCTCAAAATATTATGGAGAAATTCCCTCTATTTTTTCTATAATTTTTTTGCTGCTTTAAACACCCTAATTTTCCCATTGTGGGGCAATGGGGAAATTAGGAAATTAGCTATTTACTTTGGGAAATCTTTTGGCAATGAATCTATAAAGATTTGGAGCAAAACCTCACAAAACATGGCAAATGAATATCTGAATCCTTTAAAGTCAAGTATTTTCTTTTTTATTCAAATACAATAAATTAAATTGAAACAGCCGAAATAATTTTGAAAATCAAAAAAAAAAAACTGCTAACAAATTAGGATACATCAGAATTAGCCTGAAAATGAAAGAAGTCTTCTAACAGGTCCATGCAACTGAAGCTATTTACCACTGATTGGACAACAGGCATTATCTAGAGCCTTATAGCACCTTTAAAGGAATAGTACACCCAAAACATGATTAGCCTTCATTTTCTACTCACCCCGATGCTGAACAACACTCTGGAGTACTTTTTTGATATCTCAAATGCATCTGGAGATCTGGGAGGCTTCTTGCTGTCTGCTGACATTCAAATAATGGAGGTCTATGGCGCCCGAGGCAGAAAGGTCCATAAAAGTCCACAAAAAACGTGTCAATATTCCTCCATACTGCTCGTCCAATGTATTCCAAGTGTCCTGAGTGGGTAGCATCCAGAATTTACTCGAAACGAAGTCATTTAGAATGCGCACTTTCATCTGGTTTGGTCTGCCGCGGTTTCCGTAGACTCGTGAACGCGCTTTCAGGAAATCCTATACACTACTGTTTATGCTCTAAAAACATTCTAAATGACTTCGTTTCGAGTAAATTCTGGACGCTACCCACTCAGGACACTTGGAATACATTGGACGAGCAGTATGGATGAATATTGACACGTTTTATTGTGGACTTTTATGGACCTTTCTGCCTCGGGCGCCATAGACCTCCATTATTTGAATGTCAGCAGACAGCAAGAAGCCTCCCAGATCTCCAGAAGCATTTGAGATATCAAAAAAGTACTCCAGAGTGTTGTTCAGCATGGGGGTGAGTAGAAAATGAAGGCTAATTATGTTTTGGGTGTACTATTCCTTTAAGGACAGCCAATAGCTGCCTTTCTTGTTGGGGAGTTGGCAACACTGGTGAAAGGATGACAGGAGAAGAGAAGCTATTAAAGAAAATTCTAAATGTTGACACAAAAATATATTTAAAAAACTTATAATTAAATTGAAATGGGTCTTAGTTAATTTGTTCTCTGCACACCCCATAGTGCTGAGTTCTTTTAATATTGTTGCATTTTTAAAACAACTTTGTCAAGAAGAGCCAGCAACATTGCAGCCACAAAATTCTTCAGGCAACTCTTAGGACAGCTCAGTGACAGCACTAGGGGGATATTTCATAATTGGGATATTAAGAAATATAGTTTTGACTCGTTTAAAGTAAATGAAATATGCTGATTATAATTCCAGATGTGTGACACTTTAAATGACCATGCATTTTGTCTCTACAAAATGTGATTAAAGATCAGAATCAGAATCAGACATACCTTAATAATCCCAGAGGGAAATTAGTTTTGTTACACGCTCCAGTTACAGTTTTATATAAAGATATAATATAAAAATATAAAACATCATTAAGGGCAGTCAAAATTTAGTAAATAATGTTTGTCTATTCTATTAATATCTCTATAATGGGTCTGTATTATGTGTTGTCTTCTCAATTCAGAGGGCCCCATGCCTGTCTTTGCCCAGGGCCCCACATTTCCTAAATCTGCCCCTGCTTTGATTCCCTCCCCCAGGTTTCATCTTTTGTGCCCAGAACGACCTCCTCTGAGTGCATCGCCCTAAACTCACGCCCATTGATGATAAAACTGTTTGAAACATGAACGAAAAGGGAAATTTTAAACATATTCTTAATGTTTTCATATTTCTTATACATGGATGCCTTAAAGTTGATAGCTTTGGTGGACCGATACATTTTAATTTATAGGATTTTACTTGTATGGAGACACGTTTCAGTCGATGTGCTACAGTCAGTATGCAATAAATAAATTCTCTGCTCAGTAGATGCCAATTCCCCATTATGCTATCAGTCTCACCATCAGTCCACCTCTTGGTTGGCTCTCTCTGTATGACTGTCCCTCTGAGGATGGAGTCCCTACGACAGGCTGACAGAGATCCCCAGCATGGAGCATGAATTCTCTCCACTACTGTGATACAAACTGGGGGCCCCTGTCAGAGACTATGTCTGTCTGGAGGTTATGGAGGCGGAATACCTCACGGGAAGGAATTTCCTCCATCTCCTTAGTGGACGAGTGTTTGGGCAGTGGAACCAAATGGACCATCTTAGAAAGCCTGTCAATGATTGTCAGAATAACAGTGTTACCTTCAGAGCTGAGTAAATTCATGGCAATATCGGACCAGGGTCGGGACGGATTGGGTAGGAGTCGCAAAAAGCAGGATAGGGGTCTTCTGGATGTCCTGGCCTGAGTGAAAGTGGATAAGCTGCCACAAACTCCCATATATCAGCAGACGGAGAAGGCAAACAGAATTGTGCCTGAAAAATACCAATAATTCTGGTTAAACCAGGATGACAAAACCAGTGATACCCATGGCAGAACTCTAATACCCTCATTCCCTAAAAGTCAGGGAAAAACAGACGGTCCTTAGGGAATGCTCCAAGGGGTGGTGGTTACAGAGGTCCCCTCTTACTTCCTTCTCTTAAGTTAACCATAGTGATGGCCTTTCACAGACTCAGGTAAAACAAATTCCTCTGCACCACTGGAATTCTCCTCGTCTGAATCAAACACCCTGAACAGTGCAGCAGCTTTTACGTTCCTAGTCCCGGGTCTGTAAGACACAGAGAAATTAAATTGTCCAAAGAAGAGTGCCCACTTTGTCTGTCTGGGGCAGACATGGGCATTGTGGAGTCAACAGGTCATCTCCATGTCATGTATTTAATCTACCCAGCCAATTAACCAGGTGAGTCCAATCTGCACAGGTTGATTCACGGTGAAGATTGGACTCACCTGCATCAGTGGCTGGGTAGAACAAAAACATGACATGGAGATGACTTGTTGACTCCACATTGCCCATGTCTGGTCTGGGGTTAAGTCTCTTAGCAGTCTTCAGGTACTCAAGGTTCTTATGGTCAGTCCACACCAACAATGAAATCTTGGACCCCTAAAATAGATGTCTCCATTCCTCCAGGGCTAGCTTTACCGCTAGCAGTTCCCAATCCCCCAGATCATAGTTTCTTTCTCCGCTCATAAGTCCTTTAGAAAACAAAGCACAGGGATGAATCTTGCCATCTTTGCCCTCCTGACTAGGGAGAGCCCAGAGACCAGTACTTGATGCATCCACCTCCACAATAAACTATCTGTCAGGATCAGGGGAAATCAGAACATGTGCTGAAGTAAATAAGTATTTTAGCTTCTGAAAAGCTCAATCACCCCGTTCGTTCCAGCAGAACTTGTGCTTGGATGATGTGAGAGCAGCTACATGAAAAATTTGCAACTACTTTCTGTCCTTAGGAACAGGCCAGTAAGAAACTGCGCTCCATTTAGTCAGATCCATGGCTATATGGCTATATAAGTAAGACGTAGTCGACATATGAAATTCACATTTTCCGGCCCTCACAAAAAGCTGATTCTGCAGGAGGCGCACCAACACAGATCTGACATGTTTCTTGTGGGATTCATGATCACGAGAGTAGATAATAATGTGGAGCAACTACGCAGTGTCCAAACATTACCATATTAATAAGGTGTTGGAAGACAGCTTGAGAGTTACTGAGGCACTCACAATGTCCTGTAGGGGTGTTGAATGCTGCTTGCCATTCATCTCCCTTTCGAATGCATACCAAATGGTAATCGTTGCATAGGTCCAGTTTGGTGAATACTTTGACTCCCTGAATCTGCTTGAAATTAGAGTTAAACAGGGTAATCGGGTAATGATTCTTTATCGTTATTTCCCTGAGCACCTGCTGGAGAGGAAGAGGGATGAATAATCCGTGCCTTAAAGGAATAGTACACCCAAAACATGATTAGCCTTCATTTTCTACTCACCCCCATGCTGAACAACACCCTGGAGTACTTTTTTGATATCTCAAATGCATCTGGAGATCTGGGAGGCTTCTTGCTGTCTGCTGACATTCAAATAATGGAGGTCTATGGTGCCCGAGACAGAAAGGTCCATAAAAGTCCACAAAAAACGTGTCAATATTCCTCCATACTGCTCGTCCAATGTATTCCAAGTGTCCTGAGTGGGTAGCGTCCAGAATTTACTCGAAACGAAGTCATTTAGAATGTTTTTAGAGCATAAACAGTAGTGTATAGGATTTCCTGAAAGCGCGCACATGCGCGCTCACGACGCTACGGAAGCCGGCAGACCAAACCAGATGAAAGTGCGCATTCAGCGTCTGCTCTGCCAATAATGCAAGCGTAGAAGAAGAAATGTGCTGTTTACCTGTGCAAAGAAAGAAACAACGAAAGAAAAATGTCTGAGGACTTCAGTGTTGAGGAAGAGCATGATTTCTTTGCCGAGCTGAATGCGCTGGTTTGGTCTGCCGGCTTCCGTAGCGTCGTGAGCGCGCATGTGCGCGCTTTCAGGAAATCCTATACACTACTGTTTATGCTCTAAAAACATTCTAAATGACTTCGTTTCGAGTAAATTCTGGATGCTACCCACTCAGGACACTTGGAATACATTGGACGAGCAGTATGGAGGAATATTGACACGTTTTTTGTGGACTTTTATGGACCTTTCTGTCTCGGGCACCATAGACCTCCATTATTTGAATGTCAGCAGACAGCAAGAAGCCTCCCAGATCTCCAGATGCATTTGAGATATCAAAAAAGTACTCCAGAGTGTTGTTCAGCATGGGGGTGAGTAGAAAATGAAGGCTAATCATGTTTTGGGTGTACTATTCCTTTAAAGGAGTCGGAGGTGTACTTTTGCATGGCCTGAGCTTAGGAGCTGATAAAGAGTATAACTTCCATCTAGGGGGTGTAGTCCCAGGCAATAAATCAATGGCACAATCATACTGCCGAATTGGAGGCAGTGCAGTGGCCCTGCAATTATTGAAAACCTCCTTTAGGTCATGATATTCACCATGGGAACTTAAACAGGTCTGAATAAACCTCCTCCCCCTCCTTCTCAGTCGACTGTTCCGGCTGAGCAGAACGTAAACATGGACCTGGGCAAAAGGATGCCCAACCTAACATCTCCATATTTTGCCAGTCAGTCTGAGGATTTTGTTTACGTAGACAAGTGTAATCCCGAACAATAGGGACCTTATTCAGTTATCATAAAAAGATAATTTTTTCACAGTGGTGTCCTCCCACTGTGGTGGGAGGACACCAGCTGGGACAAGTGTGTGTCCCAGCTGCATTGGTTTGGGATCTGGGTAGGGTAGTTTTGGGTTAAAAATTATCCTTTATCCTCTTGTTTAGTACAGTAATAAACACTTCCATGAGGGTGTCCTCCCACCACAGTGGTGTCCTCCCACTGTGGTGGGAGGACACCAGTAATAAAAACTTCCATGAGGGTGTCCTCATTCCATGAATCAGAAGATAACAGGTAAAAATCAATAATATACTGGTCACAGATCGATCACCCTGTCAAAGCGCCAAAAGTCCTCTCAAGCTTCTCTACTGGGAAGAACCAGTCAAAAAAACTCTGATCAGTTCTCTGTAGGAGTCACAGAGACTAGAATTGTTTTGCCATTCTGAGGTTCCCCAGAACTTATGCTGCGTTCACACCGGACGCAGCAGGAGCAGCGAGTTTACATGCAAAGTCAATGGTTGAAGTGCGTCAAGGCGCAGCAAAAGGTCCCGCAGTGTGTTTTGAGCAGCAGGCGCAGCTCGTCGGGAGCGTTTAAGCATCTGACGCGCTGCAAATGCGCTGCTGCTAGAGATGGAAAAATTGAACTTGCTGCTTGACGCGCCGCATCAACCAATCAGAGAAGCTGATCTGGGAGCTGGCAGAGAGACAGACACATCGCTGATGACACAGAGCGCTGTGATTGCTCCTCTGAAACAGTTTATTAACGCCTAAATTAACTTAAAATGCAGAAATCTGCCGGCAGAATATGTTCGCTTTCATTATCCCGCTGCCTGCAGTTTGGATTGCGTACATGAAAAACGCTTCCAGCCGTCGCGGCGAACCGCGAGGTGGCGACCGGGCAAGAGGCTGCTGTTGAATGGCATTCCTACTGACAGCGCACCGCCGGTATGTGGGGCTCTGAGCGGCTCCGACATAAGTAATATTGTAAGGCAGGATGATAATCTGGATGAACTGACTGCACTGATGAAGTTTTCAGGTGGATTTTCCCACTTAAAACATATTAAAACTACTTTATTCCCACTGATCACAGCAAATATAGCTGCAAGGCAAAGAAAGGATAGAGGAGAGGATAAAGGAAGCAGCAGGCGCAACTTTGCTGCGTCCAGTGTGAACGCAGCATTAGCCTTGCTTGCTAATAATGAGATAACATGAGCTACCTAACAGATTATTCTGTTAAGGCTCAGATCCGAAGGATCCAGTATTTGAGGTGGACAAACAGATAGATCTCTCAGAATTTTTATTGAAAAAAGAACCGCAGTGACCAGTGTCGTCTCAGGCTGGAACCACTGCAGGAGGAGACAGCAGTTTAGTGACCATGTCTTCCTGGAATTAGATATTCAGAGTCCAGAGGTAGAGGATGGTTCTGGCTGGCAGGCTGCAAGTGCGGGGCGGCGTAAGCCACACAGAGAGTCCCAGAGGCTTCTGTATTGGAGATCGTAGGACAGCCAGGAGATCAGAACTGGACAGACAGATGAAGGCAGGATGATCCAGAGGGCGAAGCCAAAGCCAAAGTCTGTGACGTGGTAGGTTGTCAGGGCTGGGAAGTCAGAGATTCGGTGAGGTGCCAAAGAAGAATCCAAGACCAGTAAGGTAGCAGTTCCAGGTACCGCATATGGTGAGCTAGACGAGGGCGGCAGACTCAGTGGATAGGAAACGGTTCCGGTTGGTAAACAAGCAGGCAGAGACCAGGCAGGAGCCAGAAGACAGGTCAGGCAAACAGACCAGACGGGAACAGGCAGCTTCAGCAGTAGAGAGGCAGAACGGGTCAGGATCAGGTAGTCAGATCACAGGTACACTAGAAAAAATCTCACCAACGGCTCGAACAATCTGGCACTGATGATTGGTCTGAAGGCTGGTTAAATAGGGAGCAATACAGGTGGATCAGATGACCGGTAAAAAAAACTGGGCAGAGCTAGACAGGTGAATGAATTTAGTAATCAGACCAGGCATCAGTGCTGAGATCATGACAGACTGAGACCATGCAGAGATGAATGAAGCTCTTGGTATAGATCTACGTCGATATAAACGCGGGCATAAACAGGTTGGAATTTATCCTAAAAGACGGTTGAGGAGGCCGTCGTCCGGATCTGAGGGGTTCGAGCCTAAGTGCGATATCTGATGCCTTGGAGAATCTGCGTGTTGAACGAAGCTGACAGACACGAGTCTCGGTTGTGTGTCGAACGAAACGGACCGAGAGGAAGGTGGAAGCAGAGTATAAATAGAGCAGTAGGGAACTGGAGTAGTGGTTCGGGTGTGGCCCTGCCCCTGAACTAAAGTTCAACCATTAAAAACAACAAAACTACACATAGAAATATATTTAAAACGTTTAAAAACCAAACTCAAACCCGGTGAAATAAGTATCTTAAACACAATAAAATAAACAATTGCCAATACCTTTAGCTCCCTATTCCTGCCAGACTCCACACCTCTACCCGTCTAATAAGGAAAACTCATTCCCAAAGGCCAGGGATGTTTGCAGGTATTGATCAGAGGGAGCATCGTGGCTGAGAGGGTGATGATCCTCCCACACGCTCGCTCCTTCCTTCCTTCCTTCCTTCCTTCCTTCCTTCCTTCCTTCCTTCCTTCCTTCCTTCCTTCCTTCCTTCCTTCCTTCCTTCCTTCCTTCCTTCCTTCCTTCCTTCCTTCCTTCCTCTTTACTTAAAGGCATACTATGCAACATTTTTCAGTTAATTCATGTGTTCCATAACGTTTTGGATGATTAAATGATTCATTTCAGGTTGAACAAAGGTTTTCTCGGCCGCCCTGGTGGTCTGTGGGGGAAATACCGCACTTGCAATTGCAGGAGCACCGACCCGCACCCACAGGCTCAGAAGTCTCGCGAGAGTCGGTCTTGCTTTACGGCGAGAACTGCTACACGCCCCAGTTAAAAGCATGTTCGTTGCTAGCACAGTGGCGATCTTTGTGCAGTTATGCTACTTTCACATCGGACGCAGCAAAATCGCGTCTGCTGCTTCATTTTTGCTGCTTGTACCAGTTAGTTCTGACGCGCGGCTGAAGCAGCTTTGCTGCTCTGGCTGCGCGGTGCAAAAGTGTGTCTGAGGCGCTTTGGGCGGAGCTTCACTATCCTTTCTCTGCCTTGCAGCTATATTTGCTGTGATCAGTGGGAATAAAGTAGTTTTAATATGTTTTTAAGTGAGAAAATACACCTGAAAACGTAATCAGTGCAGTCAGTTCATTCAGATTATTATCCTGCCTTCAATATTTTTTCTGTCGGAGCCGCTCAGACCCCCACATACCAGCGGGGCGCCGACAGTATGGATCCCTTCATCAGCAGCCTCTGGCCGGGTCGCCTCCTCGCGGTTCACCGCGGCAGCTGGTAGGTGTTTTTCATCTAAATAATCCAAACTGTTGCAGCAGGATAATAAAAGCCAACATATTCTGACGGCAGGTTTCAGTTTTTTAAGTTAATTTAGGCGTCAATAAACTGTTTAAGAGGAGTGATCATCAGCGTTGTGTCTCTCTCCCTGCGTCAGATGATTAAACGCGCCCGACAGGCTGCTTCAGCTGCTCAGACGCGCTGCGCCTGCTGCTCAAAACGCGCCGCGGGACCTTTTGCTGCGCCTTGACGCGCGTCAACCATTGACTTTGCATGTAAACTCGCTGCTTCTGTCGCGCCAGCTACGTCCAGTGTGTACGCAGCATAAGTCATTCGTTGCGTTCGCCTGTCTATTAAGCTCAAAACAACCGCACCTGGCTTGACGGAGAAACCAGGAGAACAGCTGTGCATATTTACGACAGTGCACTTTTACTTTCGCCCTCTGGGGGGAGCCTCGCTGGAAAATCAACACCGGTTGCATAGTATAGCTTTAAAATTTGGTCTGATTCTGCAGAAGTTTGTCTGCTCGTTGTGTGTGTGTTTTTTTTTTTTTTGGTGGGGGTAGCAGTTCTATCTCTGCATGTAATTAATCGTCATTCAAACTTTTGACCTGTTGTGAATAACATCCCAGTGTTTTTTTGGCCTGCCCTACTGCCTCCCAAACACTGCAGAGTTTTTAACTAGATGGGTCACCTTATTTTCATCATTAACACTGATTATTATTTTTAATGCTTCATTTGATGATGACGTCTAGCCTCACTTTGATTTTTTTGTCAAGAGGGTTGGATCATCATCTTAGTTGAAAGCCATCTACGGAAGAACTGAGAAGAGAATTTGGAAAAGGTGTAAAACATCTTTGACCCAGAGGAGGAGCATCTGATCCAGCTGTGGAAGCAGAGGAGCATCTAAACGGTGCAGCACATCAAAACCTCCAGGACTGGAATCAAACCCTCCGTTTGGCTAAATGTTGATGAGTGTCTCTCTGTCAGCAATGTGAAAAAGAAATTCCTCGTGGTCCCTTTATCTGCTCCATAAAATGAGCTTAGAAGAGGAGAAGTAACCGGCAGAGGTTTGTGTTCTAAGAGCAAACTCCACGGCTGTGAAGCTCAACATTACGAGGGTCTTATCACAGCAATGCATCATGAAGCTCATAAAGATATGTGCTTGACGAGTGCCTGCAGCTCTGTTTCCTAACGAAAGCAAAACATGAAAAAGACAGAATATAATGTTGAACAGTCCGCCCAGAATCTGAAGGACCAGCCTGGCTCTGATTACCTTCCTGCTCCTCTTTGCTCCTCAGTCCTCAGTACTGAGTGCAAAGCCTTCAAATGCTGCCTTAAGACCTTTAGAAGTGCTTCTCTGTATAAATATGATTAAGCCTGAAGTCAGCCTTGTCATAGCTCAGTCTGCAGGAACTATTTTAAATAGTGAGGCTGAGGTTCTGATGGCAGAGCTGCTGCTGCTTGCAGGTGGCAGCCTGTAGCTTTCTGTGCTAGTCGGCTGGAGCGGGACTCAGTTTCAAGCCTCACATCCATTTATGATAACAATTCGTTATTATTAAAAACCGTGAGATTATAAATGGACAGCTTCGGTCTCCTGCATCACATTGTTCTGTTCAGGCTTTAAATTCAGTGGATCTTTCTAACATACTAATAATTCTAATTCAGGGTTGCTTCACTAAGCAGATTTATTAAAACAGGAGTGAAAATTCCCAACATTATTCTTCATAACATCCTTTTTAACATGATGAGAATCAATATTCTGTCCAATAAATGTTTGCAGATATCAAACCTTCACAGACTCTCCTGGACCTGCATCACATCAACATAAGCATCTTTAAAGTTTGAGCAATTTCAAACACGTTTGAACCAATTAAGACGTTTGAAGGGATGAATTTTCTGATTTATTTCAGATTTCATCATATTTTATTTCAACTGTGGGTTTTTAAAGTTTGTTCTCTCTATTTCCAGTTTCTTCCATTCTAACAGCAGCAATAATCCCATCGTCTCTGCTGGTTTAGCTTCAGATGCTACAGAAGTGCCTCATCTTCCTCATTAGATTCATTTATTCTTCCTATAATGAGGAATCCTTCCTGCCAACTCATGGCTGCTGGCTGCTGCTCTACACCTGCGCTGACTCTACAAGAAAAATATTCACATTTATTATTATTTAAACTATATGACATTAAAGGAATAGTACACCCAAAACATGATTAGACTTCATTTTCTACTCACCCCCATGCTGAACAACACTCTGGAGTACTTTTTTGATATCTCAAATGCATCTGGAGATCTGGGAGGCTTCTTGCTGTCTGCTGACATTCAAATAATGGAGGTCTATGGCGCCCGAGGCAGAAAGGTCCATCAAAGTCCACAAAAAACGTGTCAATATTCCTCCATACTGCTCGTCCAATGTATTCCAAGTGTCCTGAGTGGGTAGCGTCCATAATTTACTCGAAACAAAGTCATTTAGAATGTTTTTAGAGCATAAACAGTAGTGTATAGGATTTCCTGAAAGCGCGTTCACGAGTCTACGGAAACCGCGGCAGACCAAACCAGATGAAAGTGCGCATTCAGCGTCTGCTCTGCCGATAATGCAAGCGTAGAAGAAGAAATGTGCTGTTTACCTGTGCAAAGAAAGAAACAACGAAAGAAAAATGTCTGAGGACTTCAGTGTTGAGGAAGAGTATGAGTTCTTTGCCGAGCTGAATGCGCTTGGGGAATAAACAATGTAATGATCAAAATTTGAGCAAACCACCAGACAAAGCCAGTGTTAACACGTCAGTGTTAAGAAGTATTTTTTCCCAATTCATACTATCTACATGAGTGGTGTCGTCTGTAAGAGACAGGCTCCCACTCTAGAGGTTGATGGTTCAAGACCTGTCTTTGTCTTTTGAAAGTTGCGATTAAACTTAATTATTTTGGCTGATGAGATTAATTTGCATTGTTAATATAGATTGGGAAAATTAGGTCGGTTTGGTCAAAAGAATGGTTGAACACAACTTCCAACCTGATTAAAACCAAAAAACGTGAAAAAACTATCATGTTTGAATAAAAATGACTAACACCTTTCATTTTGCTCATCATTACCCAATTTGCACAAACACTTTCACTGTCTGCTTGAGTTTATTTCACTAAAATGGCAGAAAAAACGGTTCACCTTAAATGATTTTTCTAAGAAATTTTACACTTAAAAAAAACTTACAAAAGATTTTATTATACGCACCAACCATTAACAATTTCAAGGGAACTTAAAAGGGGAAAAAAAGAAAAACAATTGCAAAAAAAATCACAGATTGTATTACAAACTGTGGTTCTGCCCTCCACTAGTAGGTGGTGACATGTTCACATGAAGCCTCTTGAACTGTGGGGATCGCTGAAGCAATTTGGCCAAACGGTTCAAAGCCTCATGAGGCTTCATCTCACCATCACTAGTTAATTGGCTTCTCTAAATTCTCCTCAGGTGTGAGTTTGTGTGAATGGTTGTTTGTCCTGTTTGTCTCTGTGTTGCCCTGCGATGGACTGGAGCCCTGTCCAGGGTGGACCCCGCCCCCGTACTCTCAGACTTTCTCGACTGACTAACTGACTTCACCACGGGGATGGAGGCAGCACTTTCATCTGGTTTGGTCTGCCGCGGCTTCCGTAGACTCGTGAACTCGCAGGCGCGCTTTTAGGAAATCCTATACACTACTGTTTATGCTCTAAAAACATTCTAAATGACTTCGTTTCGAGTAAATTATGGACGCTACCCACTCAGGACACTTGGAATACATTGGACGAGCAGTATGGAGGAATATTGACACGTTTTTTGTGGACTTTTATGGACCTTTCTGCCTCGGGCGCCATAGACCTCCATTATTTGAATGTCAGCAGACAGCAAGAAGCCTCCCAGATCTCCAGATGCATTTGAGATATCAAAAAAGTACTCCAGAGTGTTGTTCAGCATGGGGGTGAGTAGAAAATGAAGGCTAATCATGTTTTGGGTGTACTATTCCTTCAAACATGGAAGTCTAATGAAAATTCAAGAAGATATGACCAGCTGAATGTTGAAACTCTCTAGGTCTGCTAAGAAGATATCATCTGCTTAGAGGACAGCTGGTGCCAACAAAAAGTGTTCATTTGAATAACTTTGTTTAGCTTTCTGCAGACCTTCCCCCCTAATGTTGTCTGCAGACTCTGAAAGCAACCGCCTGCGCTGACATTGAAGGTACAGTGGAGGATTTTTGTGAATTTTTTAAAAGACCCGCCTTCTCCACTTTAAAAATAAAATGCACATGGACAACCCCGTACCCGCTCTGAGAGGGAACGCCTTTTAAACACGTGCAAGAGCATGCACGACAAAGGTGAGGTTCAATGATGCCTAAAAGTGTGCAGAACAAGATAGCTAACCGGACGAGCACGTAGGACGGCCTTACGTAAACATATCAACAGAATGATTGACAGTTAGGAGGACCACTGCTTTAGATGATCCACCCGGAAATAAAAGATCCTCCTTTAACTGTCATTAACAGACTATTTCTCTTTATGAAAGATTATTTAGAACACTGCATTGCAATATTTATGTGCATTTAATAAACATCTTTTATTACTTTATTATCTTTTTTATTACTCTTTTTTAAAGAAAAGTTTTAAATTGGATGTTTTATGAGATATAGCGAAATCCAAGTAGTCTTGCAGGTTGCAGCCGTCAATGACAGGACAGTAGTTTGGTTGTTTGTGTCTGATCCGCTGCAGTTAGAACTGGTGCTGAAGTTATTTAATCCATACCATTAAACAATGTGTTATTGTTCACAGCAGCTGGATTAGCACCAACTGCACCACCCATGTGCATCACATATTGCTCACAACAAAGTTCAAACCATAACCGAAGCCAAACAAATTATTCAACAGCTGCTTTTTTCTAAAGAGAGCAGAGCTGCAGAAATAAAGTGGTGCCAGTAGGTGGCAGATTCTCCCTTGTAGACCCACCTGTAGGGTCTAATTATAAAACAGGTCCTATACTCTGTGTAGGCTGTAGTCACCGTATCACACCCATCTGTCTGCATATTTCTGAGGGAAGGGAAAAACAGAGACACATAAGGTAAGGAGGAGAATTAGGAGCTCTTAACAGGCCTTCAATCCAGTCATCAGTGGTTATATTAAAAACAGCAGGTGTTTGATGTTCTGTGTGGGGTGTGTGTTAAACATGGCCAGCCTGCCAGCTATCAGAGAAAGTCAGAGAACACAGGAGGATGCTAATAGCATCACAGACCAGAGCTGTTTATTTGTATCATGGAAGATTAAAGGAATAGTACACCCAAAACATGATTAGCCTTCATTTTCTACTCACCCCCATGCTGAACAACACTCTGGAGTACTTTTTTGATATCTCAAATGCATCTGGAGATCTGGGAGGCTTCTTGCTGTCTGCTGACATTCAAATAATGGAGGTCTATGGCGCCCGAGGCAGAAAGGTCCATAAAAGTCCACAAAAAACGTGTCAATATTCCTCCATACTGCTCGTCCAATGTATTCCAAGTGTCCTGAGTGGGTAGCGTCCAGAATTTACTCGAAACGAAGTCATTTAGAATGTTTTTAGAGCATAAACAGTAGTGTATAGGATTTCCTGAAAGCGCGTTCACGAGTCTACGGAAACCGCGGCAGACCAAACCAGATGAAAGTGCACATTCAGCTCGGCAAAGAACTCATGCTCTTCCTCAACACTGAAGTCCTCAGACATTTTTCTTTCGTTGTTTCTTTCTTTGCACAGGTAAACAGCACATTTCTTCTTCTACGCTTGCATTATTGGCAGAGCAGACGCTGAATGCGCACTTTCATCTGGTTTGGTCTGCCGCGGTTTCCGTAGACTCGTGAACGCGCTTTCAGGAAATCCTATACACTACTGTTTATGCTTGGAATACATTGGACGAGCAGTATGGAGGAATATTGACACGTTTTTTGTGGACTTTTATGGACCTTTCTGCCTCGGGCGCCATAGACCTCCATTATTTGAATGTCAGCAGACAGCAAGAAGCCTCCCAGATCTCCAGATGCATTTGAGATATCAAAAAAGTACTCCAGAGTGTTGTTCAGCATGGGGGTGAGTAGAAAATGAAGGTTAATCATGTTTTGGGTGTACTATTCCTTTAACACCATTGTTCCCTGAGAACAGACCAGTCCTTTGGTAGAATCATGCTGCAGACACCTGAGACTAAAGTGATGGTCCTCCTTTAGTCTAGATTAGTATTCCTAATCAATCAGAATGGCCTAGTCAAAGTCTGAATCTGTGGAGCCTTTGGTCTGTCTTAGCTAAAGAAGAAAGATCTGAACTAATTTCTGCAAATTTTTGTATTAGACTCTGACTGTTCAGCAGGTATAAATACTTTTGTGGAGGAACTTTATAATCTGCATCAAAGCTTTGATTTCTCCATCAGTGATGTTTTCAGGCTGGGTGGGATCCTCTTAATGGAAAGCAGCGCTGTGGGAGGGGCTCACATATACGGTGGAGCTCCTAAGGACGAAGCAACCAAAGCTGCTTCTCTGTTAAACTTTAGCAGAGGAATGTTTTGGGTCAAAGTTAAGCCCAATTCTCTCAGTCAGACTGAAATCCCAGCAGAGCTAGGCCCCCTCCCCACTTCTATCCCCAACAAAACAGCATCCAGACTTTATCCGTCATTCGCAGGGTTGGTAAAAAGGCAGGCTGGCCTCTCAATGAGATGAGGAGCATTTTTGGGGGGCAGCCTGCGGTTGCTGTAGCGATGTCATTGAGGGGTGAATAGCGCAGATGTCAGGGTAATCCTTCAGCGAGGACCGAGCTTCTCTCCTGCCCCGCAGCTCAGAGCCACATGCAGCTCAGAGAGACTTCAAACCTAAAGATGGAAACCAAAGAACCTGCAGCATTCATTAAAACTATACCTGCTTCTTCAGCATCACAGTTCAGCTAAAAGCTCTGATGAAAGAGAACAGCAGCAGCTGGAGAACTAGGTTCCTTTCTGGGATCCTTTTACTGCAACTAAAGGTAGATTTGCTTCAACAAAAACAGCTGAAAAGAACTGATCTGTTTTCTAGATAAATCCTCCGTCACACGATTAAGACCAGTGCATGCCTGACCTACGAAAAATCTGACTAGAACGCTGGTATACATTGGATCATTTATAAGCACGCTGAAGTACGCTCAAACACTTTGTCATACGGCGAGTACGTATGCCAGCGTCTGCCATCCGTGGGCCGTCAGTTCCAGGTCAGTTATCTGATGGTTGACGTACGTTCAGTGTCAGTTCCTCATCAGTCGTGGCGTCTAGCTGATCCTAAACCTCTGCGTAACTTCTCTCCAACGCATATCAAGGTATCTGACGTGTTCCAGACGAGCGCTGAACGTGTTTCTAACTTCCAGCTACTGTATAATGGCGTATTGGCAGCGTTTTGGTATAAAGGGGGTTCACAGGAGGAAAGCGTCAGTTCTCCTCCAGACTTCATCCCCATCATAGGGTGAGCCAGAAGGTGAGTGATGGATCCTCCCTGCGTTCACGCCCACCACCAACACACTTCCTAGCAGACATGACGCTCAATCTGCTGACACCAGAAACCTTCTTTACGGGATCAAATAAATCTTTCTCTGCAGGCCGAGCACAACCCAGGCGCATCGCTGCCCCCTCAGGACACTGGCTTGTGCATCATTTCATGGGCATTACGCTGCCGTGCGTTATGCAGAAGTTAGGGTGTCATTCTGGACTGGTAATAAATACTCTATGTATACTTCCAAAATAGAAAGTTCAGTGTATGCCAGCGTTTAGGAGAGTCTGGGACGTCAGGCAGATGCTGGATGAATGAGGAAGGTGTGACAGCAGCTTAACCAGTGAAGTTTCCAGAGCAGCAGCTAAGCCACCATCAGCCAGAAGCTTCTTTCAGGGATTCCATGAGTCACAGCAGATAGGACTCCATTGAAAACAAGGGTGGTCTGATTATTTTCCATGACTGGGAGGGGCTGTTTGGGTGTAACAATAAGCGGGTCAGTGGTGGGTTTCCATCAGAACCGCCCTGCGTGGTGGTTTCTGTCACAGCGATAGAAACACAGTGATAGCTGATGAACCTCTGGGCCTTGCTTTGCTCAGCCGACAGCAGAGGGGGAGAGCTCAAAGCTCCTCCAAGCACAGGAGGTTAGGAGATCTGAGCTAACCTCTGAAGCTAACCCTAACCTTCCTCCACCAAACAACGACTACCAATAAATAAAGACATAAAAATAAATAGAATATATTCTATCAACCATCATCGTGTTCATTACAGGAGGAGAGCGCATCCCGTTAGCTTCAGGACCCAATATGGCTGCTTGGTCAACACCATGCAGCAGGAACAGGAAACTCCAGGCGCTGCAGCAGGAACACCTGTTGATCTGCAGCCGGAGAGGGACCACAGCCAGGGTCTGCAGCCGTGGGTCAGCTGGGGGTTCATGCTCCCATCTGATGGAGTCACAGCAAAGGTCTGGTGACATGAGACCTGTTTGGAGAACTCGTGCTACAGTACAGGGCCCTGCAACCTGCAGGACAGCAGCCCCCAAGGACCCGCTGTGGGCATGGCGGCCATTACAGTCCCATTTTTCTGCTAGCTCAGTGATCTTCAGCTGCTCCAGAGAGCTGCAGCAAACAGCCGTCACTTTCTGCAACATCTTCTTTGCAGGACTTAAAGCAACAGGAACAAAATGAGGAAACATTTAAGCCGATTTGAAACCTTCAATTTAAAGAAACTTGGAATATGTTGATACCATTATTTTCACGGCATTCGTAGAAACCACCGCCAACCAGAGCAGGAAGATGTTTTAGGCACACTACTAAAAAAAAAAAAACACGTTGCTTGATTATTCACTTTAAAGGCCCAAGCTTTTAGCTCAAGTGTTTAACTTTACACAGAGAAAAATACAAACGCCCCAAAAACCTTTTTGCATTTAAGTACACTTAAAGTAAGGAGCTTTGTCACAGAGCAGATGTAGATCAGCCTGTTTTCAACGTGATCAGTAGTTTTATCAGTCAATAAATTATTTCTCTATGAAAGACAGGCTGTTACATGACAGAAAAGTCTGCATAACATCCGACCTTCTACTGCAAACGAGAAACGAGACGAAGAACTCAGCATCCAGTGGCGGCATAGATCAACTCAAGTAGAAGCAGCCAGTTGGAATGGTTGTAGTGCAAAGGCACACAAAAACTCTTCTCTATATATTATTCAAACATCTCTCCCTCTCACACAGTGCAGTCCAGGTGTGCCTCATTAGCATCCAATAAATATCCCTATTTACAGGTGTGCACCTCTGTCCTCTCTCTGCAGGTGTTGCACTTGACGTAGCAGCACCACAGGAACTTGCAGTTGCACTGCCAAACGTGGGAGTACTGGTTGGTGTTGTATCCCCGGCCGCAGCACATCAGGTCGCAACTGTTGGGTTGCAGGGCCGTCTTGTTGCACAGGCGCCCCTGCGTCCCCATGCTGCCAGTCAGCTGGTCGGCCTCGCAGTAGTTGGGCGATCTCTCGATGTAGACCAGCTCCGAGTCTTTAGGCTTGTGGTAGGAGTGCGGTCTCTTGATCTTGAGGAAAGTGGGACGCTTGTTGCGGCTGGCCCGAACCGGCTCCACGTGAACCGCCTGGTTGTACTTGTCTTTCAGGAAGTATCCCAGCTGCCGGAACTTGGGAAGTGTCATCCAGCAAGTCTTGGTGGTGCAGGACCCAGAAACGCCGTGGCACTTGCACTCCAGACGCATTCCCTTCTCCAGGACCTACAACACAGACCACAAGGCCATGAGAGGGTCTAAAGTCTCTTGTTTCTGTTGCATTTCAAAGCCAGTGCAGAGAAATATATCCCTTTGTTAAAAAGCACAACATTTTTTAATAATCATTGAACAGGTAGAGCCAAAGGTTCCAGGTATTTTGGGTGAATGTTAGCATCCTGGATTCTATCATTCTATGATCTACAGTGTGTCATTCTATGGATAATAGCTCTGCCTATTGGCTTCCAGTCAATCAGAGAACTAATATGAACATGTGACCAGTCGTCTGCCAAAGCTAACATGGAAATTACATCCAGCCCCTCTGCGTCTCCCTACGCAGCAACAGCAACTTTAGAATATCAGGTAGCTAGAAAAGAAAACCCAGAACAGACAAATGATGCGTAAAGCTAGCTGTGCTAATGCTAAGGTAAAATAAACATCAGCTGCACTATGTCTCCTGGACAACATCTGGTTCTGTTTCCTCATCCTGGTTCTGATCCATTGATGGTGTCCACCACTGGAGAACCTCTAGAACCAAATGTGCTGCTCTTCGTTCCTAGAATAAATGCTTCCTCTGACCTTCTTTATCACCACAACAACATCCAGAAAGTCCAGTTAACTTCAGGAATTTCTTCTCCTTCTGTCTCCATCTGTAGAATATTCCGGTGAGGCTCCAGAGACTTTAGAAGCCCCAAGTGGGCAGCAGGTTGTTGGATCCTTCCTCTCCTCCTGACCTCAGTGGACCTGCAGCTTCTCATCCTAATGCTGATCAAATGTTCTCCAGCCCCTAATAAATCCTCAGAGCTACAAGGGAACTGAGCTCATTCTGCAGATAAGATGAGTTTGCCCTGACCTTTGACCTTAACAAACCATCTCTTGACGCAGATGACTTGATCAATTATAGACCTATATCCAATCTTTCTTTCTCTTTCCAATATATTTGATTGAATTTTTCTCTTTTAATGTACAATAAACTTACAAACTTAACATTGCAGACATGAACCTCTGCATACTAGCATTCACTCACGCACTCATAATTCAAACCTGCATTTGTTCAAAAATACAAAACTCTTTAGATTATGATACAGAAAAAGTAATAAGACAATATGGAAATAAAAACTGTATTCAAGTCATCAATTTAATAAGCTCCGCCTTCAGTCTCTATAATCCTCATATATGGCTCCCAGAGGTTCTCAAAGTCTTGTTGTTTACCCTTGGCGATATATGTTAATCTTTCCAGTCCGAGTGAATTTGCAATTTCTTTTTTCCAGAGTCCCAGGGAGGGGGCGTCCATGCTCCTCCAGTATAATGCAATAGATCTTCTGGCTTGAAGAAGTCCATAATCTATCAATTTGGTTTTTGACTGTGATTGTCTAAATTCCACTGGGTATATTCCTAGAACACAGATTTTAACCTCTAATGGGACTTTAACCTTAAACACTTCAGATAGACACCTAATAACCTCCCTCCAAAACTTCTGGATTTTAAGACATTCCCATAAACAATGGAGAAGAGTTCCTTTTTCAAGTAAGCATTTAGTACACGTGTCTGGAATATCACTGGACATATGATGAAGCCTAACTGGTGTTATATAGGTTCTCATAAGCCATTTATATTGCAGGAGTTTATGTGTGTTTATCGTTTGTTTTTGCGCTTTTAAACAGGCCTGGTTCCAGTCCTCCTCATCTATATCTTCAAGAGTCTCTCTTCTCCAAGCGTCTAACTTGTCAATTGCTGAATCCTTAGAGGAAAGCATCAACAGATTATAAAAAACCGACAGAAAACCTTTCCCTTTTAAGTCCCCAACACAGATCTGTTCTATTTTTGTTAAGGGTGGAATATCAACTATTCCTTTCATTTTTGATGACATATAGTTTTTCAATTGTAAATATTTAAAAAAATGTTTTGGGGGTATTAAATACTTCTTGCTTAGCTGGTCAAATGTAAGCAACATGCCATCAGCATAAAGATCTTTAACTTTCTGAATGCCTTTGGTTTTCCATATTTTAAATCCTCCATCATTTTTTCCAGGGGGGAACCTTTCATTACCCCAAATCGGAGTAAATTGTGATAGTTCTGGTTGGTCACCTACATGTTTATGTGCTGCGTACCATGTTATAATTGTATTTTTTAAGAAAGGGTTCTTTGTGTTATTTTTTAATGTCTTTATGTCTGAAGAATATATGAAGGTGTTTAATGAGAGATCTGGAACAGATTGCTGTTCAATATCTACCCAAGCTGGAGGCGCCATCTGGCAGAAGTAATGGGTGGCTGATGTTAGTTGGGTGGCCATATAATACCATCTGAGGTTGGGGACTTGAAGTCCACCTCTTTCATAGGGCAAATAGAGTAGCTTTAGACGGAGTCTTGCTTTTCTATCACTCCAAATAAATTGATTAAATAATTTGTCCAAATTGTCATAAAATGAATCTGACAGTGGCAATGGAAGTGTTTGAAAATAGTACAAAAATTTGGGCAAGATTGTCATTTTTAATAAATTTATTCGACCTGTCATGGATATAGGCAAATTTGACCATCGATTTAACATCTCTGTGACTTTTTCCACAAGGGGTTCATAATTTGCTGCGTTTATTTCATTGAGGGATGGAGTGATCTTAATGCCTAAGTATGTAAAACCTTTTGTAGTTGTTTTGAATGGGGTAGTCACAATAGGACTTCTCCTTTCATCTTCATTAAGAAACATTAACTCTGATTTTGAGTTATTGATTTTATATCCTGAAAATTCGCCGAATTCTTTTATTAGATTTAGTAAATTGGGAATACTGGTCTTCAAATTATCTATAAAAAATATGATGTCGTCTGCAAACAAGGAAATGAGATGTTCTCTTCCTCCAATTCTAATACCTTATATTCCAGTATTTGCTCTAACTGCCATCGCCAGAGGTTCTATTGCCAATACAAAAAGCAGTGGTGACAGGGGGCAACCCTGTCTGGTTGACCGTTGCAAATTAAAAGGTTTTGACATGTTATTATTGGTTAAAACTTGTGCTGTGGGATCAGTGTATAGTAGTCTTATCCATTTTAGAAAGGCTTCTCCAAATCCATACTTAGGAAGCACTTTAAATAGGTAGTTCCACTCTATTCTGTCGAAAGCTTGACGTGCGTCTAATGATAGCATCGCTGTGTCCTGACAATTATGTTTTTTATGCAATATATTAAGAACCCGTCTTATATTATGGTAGCCTTGTCTTGTTTTAATAAATCCTTGTTGGTCGTCTATTATTAAATTGGGTAAATACTTATCTAATCTCTTAGAGAGTGCTTTACACAAAATCTTTGTATCACATCCCATAAGACTGATTCCTCTATAACAGGAACATTCAGTCGGGGGTTTATTTGGTTTTAGCAAAAGAGTTATTGTAGCTAACCTCAGTGATTCAGGGAGTATTCCAGCTTTGTATGATTCCTCATACATGTTGAGAAGCGGAGAGATTAATTTATTTTTAAATGCTTTATAAAATTCTGATCTAAAATCCTTGAGAAAGTAGTTGCCAAACAAGTGTGCGATCACTTCCACCATAATGAAGTTTTTGAAGAGTTTCAGTCTGGCTTTAGAGCTCATCATAGCACTGAAACAGCTCTGGTGAAAGTCACTAATGATATTCTCATGGCCTCAGATGATGGATCTGTGCTCGTCCTGTTGGATCTCAGTGCTGCATTTGATCCAGTTGATCAGAATATTCTTTTAGAAAGACTTGAATATTTTATTGGAATTAAAGGAACAGCACTAGACTGGTTTAAATCTGATCTATCTGATCGATTTCAGTTTGTTCACGTTAATGATAGAGTCAATGAATCGATGAAATCAGCTGGTTTTCCTTAGATAGAAAACTTTGAATCAATTTGACTGGATGATCCGGTGAACATGACAGTGACCTGAGACGACGTGTTGTGAATTGGGGCTATAGAAATAAACTGAATAGAATTCAATTGACGTCCAGTCAGGGACAAAACTAGAGCTCCTTCTGGAGGAACCACATACAGACTAACTCTGAAGCTTAAAGTAAAGACATGAATGAATGAATGAATGAACAATAACCTATCTAACAGTGAACAGCTCCTCCTAGATCTTCCCATCTAGATCTGTCCACCAGTATCTCACCCAGCAGTACCAGAAGCTTCTTGGCCGTTAGCGGTTCCTTCCTGTTCTCTGATGGTGAACATCTGGTGAACATCTGCTGTGGTGATTAGGCTGGTAGAAGAAGAACCTGAACATGGGGAACCATATTCAGGTTCTTCTCAGCCTCCTTAAGGTTCTGCTCATCCTTACCTTGCGGCCCACCTGGTTGTTGTGCAGGTTCATAAGCGTCCTGGCGTTCTGCTTGACCTCCCGTGCGTCCACGAAGACCTTGGAGAAGGCCAGGCCGTAGCGGAGGTCAGCAGAGCAGCCGCCCCACTTCCAACCCTCCTCCTGGTTGTAACTGTTCTTCTTCTCCTGGTCGCAACCGCAACCACTCAGCGTCCCTCTGGAGCAGGCCGCCGCCACTGCGTGGGCTACACCGGCGGCCATGATGGCGTAGGTGAAGGCCGCCTCCTTACTACCTGCAGGGGCAGAGAGCAGCCATCAGAGCCGTGGTCAGAGGCCTGGGTGGCCTCCTTACATACCAGACACTATGGCAAACGGAGCGGGTCAGAAACAAACCAGGCGGACCGGGTCAGAAACGCGCCATGCAGAGTGGGTCAGAAATGCCCCAGGCGGACCGGGTCAGAAACAAACCTGTCAATCTCTCTCAGACTGGGGCTCCATGCAGGATCTCAATGATGGTGGGGTCTCAATGATCCTATGCCCAGAACTACACTGGAGGAGCTGCTAAATGACCTGAATACAGCTGGGACCACCGTTTCTATGGTTACTGTTCTCTGAAATCATGCATGGCATGGAAGGTTCCCCTGCTTAAGGAGGAAGAAGAATGATGAGAACCATCTCAAGAACACCATCCCTACAGTGAAGCATGGGGGTGGAAGCATCATGCTTTGGAGGAGTTTTTCTGCACATGGGACAGGGTGACTGTATTGGGAGATTTTGGGGAACAACCTCCTCCCCTCAGTTAGAGCATTGCAGATGGGTGGAGGCTGGGTCTTCCAGCATCACAATGACCCGAAGCATACAGCCAGGATAACCAAGGAGCGGCTCTGGAAGAAGCAGATCTAGGTTCTGGCGTGGCCTAGCTAGTCTCCAGATCTAAACCCAATAGAGAATCTTTGCGAGAAATCTGACTGATCTAGAGTAGATCTGTGTGGAGGAGTGGGCCAAAATCCCTCCTGCAGTGTGAGCAAACCTGCTGAAAAACTACAGGAAACCTTTGACCTCTGGAAACTAATGCTACTGGAACAAATATTAAGATTTATTTTCTCAGGGTTGAAATATTTATTTGTAGCTGTATTATACAAATAAATAAAAGATCATAGATGGGGATTTCTGGAGGGAGGTTCTGGATCAGAGGAAGTTTCTGGACCAGAGGAAGGTTCTGGATCAGAGGAAGTTTCTGGACCAGAGGAAGGTTCTGGACCAGAGGAAGGTTCTGGACCAGAGGAAGGTTCTGGACCAGATGGAGGTTCTGGACCAGAGGAAAGTTCTGGATCAGATGGAGGTTCTGGATCAGAGGAAAGTTCTGGACCAGATGGAGGTTCTGGACCAGAGGAAAGTTCTGGATCAGAGGAAGTTTCTGGACCAGAGGAAGGTTCTGGACCAGAGGAAGGTTCTGGATCAGAGGAAGTTTCTGGACCAGAGGAAGGTTCTGGACCAAAGGAAGGTTCTGGACCAGAGGAAGGTTCTGGATCACAGAGGAAGGTTCTGGACCAGATGGAGGTTCTGGACCAGAGGAAAGTTCTGGACCAGATGGAGGTTCTGGACCAGAGGAAAGTTCTGGATCAGATGGAGGTTCTGGATCAGAGGAAGGTTCTGGACCAGAGGGAAGTTCTGGACCAGATGGAGGTTCTGGACCAGAGGAAAGTTCTGGACCAGATGTAGGTTCTGGACCAGAGGAAGGTTCTGGACCAGAGGAAGGTTCTGGATCAGAGGAGGTTTCTGGACCAGAGGAAGGTTCTGGACCAGAGGAAGGTTCTGGATCACAGAGGAAGGTTCTGGACCAGATGGAGGTTCTGGACCAGAGGAAAGTTCTGGATCAGATGGAGGTTCTGGATCAGAGGAAAGTTCTGGACCAGATGGAGGTTCTGGACCAGAGGAAAGTTCTGGATCAGAGGAAGTTTCTGGACCAGAGGAAGGTTCTGGACCAGAGGAAGGTTCTGGATCAGAGGAAGTTTCTGGACCAGAGGAAGGTTCTGGACCAGAGGAAGGTTCTGGATCACAGAGGAAGGTTCTGGACCAGAGGAAGGTTCTGGACCAGAGGAAAGTTCTGGACCAGATGGAGGTTCTGGACCAGAGGAAAGTTCTGGACCAGATGTAGGTTCTGGACCAGATGGAGGTTCTGGACCAGAGGAAAGTTCTGGATCAGATGGAGGTTCTGGATCAGAGGAAGGTTCTGGACCAGAGGAAAGTTCTGGACCAGATGGAGGTTCTGGACCAGAGGAAAGTTCTGGACCAGATGTAGGTTCTGGACCAGAGGAAGGTTCTGGACTAGAGGAAGGTTCTGGATCAGAGGAAGGTTCTGGACCAGAGGAAGGTTCTGGATCAGGGGAAGGTTCTGGACCAGAGGAAGGTTCTGGACCAGAGGAAGGTTCTGGATCACAGAGGAAGGTTCTGGACCAGATGGAGGTTCTGGACCAGAGGAAAGTTCTGGATCAGATGGAGGTTCTGGATCAGAGGAAAGTTCTGGACCAGATGGAGGTTCTGGACCAGAGGAAAATTCTGGATCAGAGGAAGTTTCTGGACCAGAGGAAGGTTCTGGACCAGAGGAAGGTTCTGGATCAGAGGAAGTTTCTGGACCAGAGGAAGGTTCTGGACCAGAGGAAGGTTCTGGACCAGAGGAAGGTTCTGGATCACAGAGGAAGGTTCTGGACCAGATGGAGGTTCTGGACCAGAGGAAAGTTCTGGACCAGATGGAGGTTCTGGACCAGAGGAAAGTTCTGGATCAGATGGAGGTTCTGGATCAGAGGAAGGTTCTGGACCAGAGGAAAGTTCTGGGCCAGATGGAGGTTCTGGACCAGAGGAAAGTTCTGGACCAGATGTAGGTTCTGGACCAGAGGAAGGTTCTGGACCAGAGGAAGGTTCTGGATCAGAGGAAGGTTCTGGACCAGAGGAAGGTTCTGGATCAGGGGAAGGTTCTGGACCAGAGGAAGGTTCTGGATCAGAGGAAGGTTCTGGACCAGATGGAGGTTCTGGATCAGAGGAAGGTTCTGGACCAGATGGAGGTTCTGGACCAGAGGAAGGTTCTGGACCAGAGGAAAGTTCTGGACCAGATGGAGGTTCTGGACCAGAGGAAAGTTCTGGACCAGATGTAGGTTCTGGACCAGAGGAAGGTTCTGGACCAGAGGAGGGTTCTGAATCAGAGGAAGGTTCTGGATCAGAGGAAGGTTCTGGACCAGAGGAAGGTTCTGGATCAGAGGAAGGTTCTGGACCAGAGGAAGGTTCTGGGTCAGAGGAAAGTTCTGGACCAGATGGAGGTCCTGGACCAGAGGAAGGTTCTGGATCAGAGGAAGGTTCTGGACCAGAGGAAGGTTCTGGATCAGAGGAAGGTTCTGGACCAGATGGAGGTCCTGGACCAGAGGAAGGTTCTGGATCAGAGGAAGGTTCTGGACCAGAGGAAGGTTCTGGGTCAGAGGAAAGTTCTGGACCAGAGGAAGGTTCTGGACCAGATGGAGGTTCTGGATCAGAGGAAGGTTCTGGATATGAGGAAGGTTCTGGATCAGAGGAAGGTTCTGGACTAGATGGAGGTCCTGGACCAGAGGAAGGTTCTGGACCAGAGGAAGGTTCTGGACCAGAGGAAGGTTCTGGATCAGATGGAGGTTCTGGATCAGAGGAAGGTTCTGGACCAGAGGAAGGTTCTGGATCAGAGGAAGGTTCTGGACCAGATGGAGGTTCTGGACCAGAGGAAGGTTCTGGATCAGAGGAAGTTTCTGGACCAGAGGAAGGTTCTGGACCAGAGGAAGGTTCTGGATCACAGAGGAAGGTTCTGGACCAGATGGAGGTTCTGGACCAGAGGAAAGTTCTGGACCAGATGGAGGTTCTGGACCAGAGGAAAGTTCTGGATCAGATGGAGGTTCTGGATCAGAGGAAGGTTCTGGACCAGAGGAAAGTTCTGGACCAGATGGAGGTTCTGGACCAGAGGAAAGTTCTGGACCAGATGTAGGTTCTGGACCAGAGGAAGGTTCTGGACCAGAGGAAGGTTCTGGATCAGGGGAAGGTTCTGGACCAGAGGAAGGTTCTGGATCAGAGGAAGGTTCTGGACCAGATGGAGGTTCTGGATCAGAGGAAGGTTCTGGATCAGAGGAAGGTTCTGGACCAGATGGAGGTCCTGGACCAGAGGAAGGTTCTGGATCAGAGGAAGGTTCTGGACCAGAGGAAGGTTCTGGGTCAGAGGAAAGTTCTGGACCAGAGGAAGGTTCTGGACCAGATGGAGGTTCTGGATCAGAGGAAGGTTCTGGATATGAGGAAGGTTCTGGATCAGAGGAAGGTTCTGGACTAGATGGAGGTCCTGGACCAGAGGAAGGTTCTGGACCAGAGGAAGGTTCTGGACCAGAGGAAGGTTCTGGATCAGAGGAAGGTTCTGGACCAGAGGAAGGTTCTGGATCAGAGGAAGGTTCTGGACCAGATGGAGGTTCTGGACCAGAGGAAGGTTCTGGGTCAGAGGAAGGTTCTGGACCAGAGGAAGGTTCTGGGTCAGAGGAAAGTTCTGGACCAGAGGAAGGTTCTGGACCAGATGGAGGTTCTGGACCAGAGAAAGGGTCTGGACCAGAGGAAAGTTCTGGACCAGATGGAGGTTCTGGGTCAGAGGAAGGTTCTGGACCAGAGGAAGGTTCTGGACCAGAGGAAGGTTCTGGGTCAGAGGAAAGTTCTGGACCAGAGGAAGGCTCTGGACCAGATGGAGGTTCTGGACCAGAGGAAGGGTCTGGACGAGAGGAAAGTTCTTGACCAGATGGAGGTTCTGGACCAGATGAAGGTTCTGGGTCAGAGGAAGGTTCTGGACCAGAGGAAGGTTCTGGGTCAGAGGAAGGTTCTGGACCAGAGGAAAGTTCTGGACCAGATGGAGGTTCTGGACCAGAGGAAGGTTCTGGGTCAGAGGAAGGTTCTGGACCAGAGGAAGGTTCTGGGTCAGAGGACGGTTCTGGACCAGAGGAAAGTTCTGGACCAGATGGAGGTTCTGGACCAGAGGAAGGTTCTGGGTCAGAGGAAGGTTCTGGACCAGATGGAGGTTCTGGGTCAGAGGAAGGTTCTGGACCAGAGGAAGGTTCTGGACCAGAGGAAAGTTCTGGACCAGATGGAGGTTCTGGACCAGAGGAAGGTTCTGGGTCAGGAGGAAGGTTCTGGACCAGAGGAAAGTTCTGGACCAGATGGAGGTTCTGGACCAGAGGAAGGTTCTGGGTCAGAGGAAGGTTCTGGACCAGAGGAAGGTTCTGAGTCAGAGGAAGGTTCTGGACCAGAGGAAAGTTCTGGACCAGATGGAGGTTCTGGACCAGAGGAAGGTTCTGGGTCAGAGGAAGGTTCTGGACCAGATGGAGGTTCTGGGTCAGAGGAAGGTTCTGGACCAGAGGAAGGTTCTGGACCAGAGGAAAGTTCTGGACCAGATGGAGGTTCTGGACCAGAGGAAGGTTCTGGACCAGAGGAAGGTTCTGGACCAGATGGAGGTTCTGGACCAGAGGAAGGGTCTGGACCAGAGGAAAGTTCTGGACCAGATGGAGGTTCTGGGTCAGAGGAAGGTTCTGGGTCAGAGGAAGGTTCTGGACCAGATGGAGGTTCTGGGTCAGAGGAAGGTTCTGGACCAGAGGAAGGTTCTGGACCAGAGGAAGGTTCTGGGTCAGAGGAAGGTTCTGGACCAGAGGAAGGTTCAGGATAAGATGGAGGTTCTGGATCAGAGGAAGGTTCTGGACCAGAGGAAGGTTCTGGATCAGAGGAAGGTTCTGGGTCAGAGGAAGGTTCTGGACCAGAGGAAGGTTTTGGACCAGAGGAAGGTTCTGGATCAGATGGAGGTTCTGGATCAGAGGAAGGTTCTGGACCAGAGGAAGGTTCTGGATCAGAGGAAGGTTCTGGACCAGATGGAGGTTCTGGACCAGAGGAAGGTTCTGGGTCAGAGGAAGGTTCTGGACCAGAGGAAGGTTCTGGGTCAGAGGAAAGTTCTGGACCAGAGGAAGGTTCTGGACCAGATGGAGGTTCTGGACCAGAGGAAGGGTCTGGACCAGAGGAAACTTCTGGACCAGATGGAGGTTCTGGGTCAGAGGAAGGTTCTGGACCAGAGGAAGGTTCTGTGTCAGAGGAAAGTTCTGGACCAGAGGAAGGTTCTGGACCAGATGGAGGTTCTGGACCAGAGGAAAGTTCTGGACCAGATGGAGGTTCTGGACCAGAGGAAGGTTCTGGGTCAGAGGAAGGTTCTGGACCAGATGGAAGGTTCTGGACCAGAGGAAAGTTCTGGACCAGATGGAGGTTCTGGACCAGATGAAGGTTCTGGGTCAGAGGAAGGTTCTGGACCAGAGGAAGGTTCTGGGTCAGAGGAAGGTTCTGGACCAGAGGAAAGTTCTGGACCAGATGGAGGTTCTGGACCAGAGGAAGGTTCTGGGTCAGAGGAAGGTTCTGGACCAGAGGAAGGTTCTGGGTCAGAGGAAGGTTCTGGACCAGAGGAAAGTTCTGGGTCAGAGGAAGGTTCTGGACCAGAGGAAAGTTCTGGACCAGATGGAGGTTCTGGACCAGAGGAAGGTTCTGGGTCAGAGGAAGGTTCTGGACCAGATGGAGGTTCTGGGTCAGAGGAAGGTTCTGGACCAGAGGAAGGTTCTGGACCAGAGGAAAGTTCTGGACCAGATGGAGGTTCTGGACCAGAGGAAGGTTCTGGGTCAGAGGAAGGTTCTGGACCAGAGGAAGGTTCTGGGTCAGAGGAAGGTTCTGGACCAGAGGAAGGTTCTGGACCAGAGGAAGGTTCTGGACCAGATGGAGGTTCTGGACCAGAGGAAGGGTCTGGACCAGAGGAAAGTTCTGGACCAGATGGAGGTTCTGGGTCAGAGGAAGGTTCTGGGTCAGAGGAAGGTTCTGGACCAGATGGAGGTTCTGGGTCAGAGGAAGGTTCTGGACCAGAGGAAGGTTCTGGACCAGAGGAAGGTTCTGGGTCAGAGGAAGGTTCTGGACCAGAGGAATGTTCTGGGTCAGAGGAAGGTTCTGGACCAGAGGAAAGTTCTGGACCAGATGGAGGTTCTGGACCAGAGGAAGGTTCTGGGTCAGAGGAAGGTTCTGGACCAGATGGAGGTTCTGGGTCAGAGGAAGGTTCTGGACCAGAGGAAGGTTCTGGACCAGAGGAAAGTTCTGGACCAGATGGAGGTTCTGGACCAGAGGAAGGTTCTGGGTCAGAGGAAGGTTCTGGACCAGAGGAAGGTTCGGGGTCAGAGGAAGGTTCGGGACCAGAGGAAAGTTCTGGACCAGATGGAGGTTCTGGACCAGAGGAAGGTTCTGGGTCAGAGGAAGGTTCTGGACCAGAGGAAGGTTCTGGGTCAGAGGAAGGTTCTGGACCAGAGGAAAGTTCTGGACCAGATGGAGGTTCTGGACCAGAGGAAGGTTCTGGGTCAGAGGAAGGTTCTGGACCAGATGGAGGTTCTGGGTCAGAGGAAGGTTCTGGGTCAGAGGAAGGTTCTGGACCAGAGGAAGGTTCGGGGTCAGAGGAAGGTTCGGGACCAGAGGAAAGTTCTGGACCAGATGGAGGTTCTGGACCAGAGGAAGGTTCTGGGTCAGAGGAAGGTTCTGGACCAGAGGAAGGTTCTGGGTCAGAGGAAGGTTCTGGACCAGAGGAAAGTTCTGGACCAGATGGAGGTTCTGGACCAGAGGAAGGTTCTGGGTCAGAGGAAGGTTCTGGACCAGATGGAGGTTCTGGGTCAGAGGAAGGTTCTGGACCAGAGGAAGGTTCTGGACCAGAGGAAAGTTCTGGACCAGATGGAGGTTCTGGACCAGAGGAAGGTTCTGGGTCAGAGGAAGGTTCTGGACCAGAGGAAGGTTCGGGGTCAGAGGAAGGTTCGGGACCAGAGGAAAGTTCTGGACCAGATGGAGGTTCTGGACCAGAGGAAGGTTCTGGGTCAGAGGAAGGTTCTGGACCAGAGAAAAGTTCTGGACCAGATGGAGGTTCTGGACCAGAGGAAGGTTCTGGGTCAGAGGAAGGTTCTGGACCAGATGGAGGTTCTGGACCAGAGGAAGGTTCTGGACCAGAGGAAGGTTCTGGACCAGAGGAAGGTTCTGGACCAGAGGAAGGTTCTGTCAGCTGCTGTTCCACCTCCACCCTGCAGAGGTGAGTCTGAGAGGCATGCACATGAAGACGGTTCCAGCCCATAAATCTCAGAGCTGCGCTTTGGAGATAACTCCTGGTGGAGCAGAGCTGGACCTCCTCCAGGTCTGATCCAAAATGACCTGGAGATGGTTCTGGTTCTGCTCAGTAGCTGACGCGCTTCCCGATCCCAGTCCGGTCCGGTTTCGGTCCGTCCTGGTCCCGGTCCCGGTCCCGGTCCGTACCGTACTTTTTGTGGACCTACCCACTCTGAGCTCCTTCCCGAACACCGTCCTCTCCCCCAGCGCCGAACAGTTCCAGCGGCTGTAGCGGAATTGGAACTGGCACTCGCTGAGGCCCATTTGGACCCCCTCTCCGACCGCGATGATGGCGTCGGGTCTGCTCTGGCAGATGGTCCGCTGCCGGGGGGCCAGGCCCGGGATGTTGTTACAGATGATGCTGGCTCCCAGAGCGACCACCGGCCACAGCCCCCTGCGATGAGAGAAAAGTTCTGACTGGAAACCAGAACCGAACTGGTGTCTTCAGCTGCAGGTGGAACCAAGGTGTCCAACCCGCTGGCCCCAGAACCCCCCAGAACTCACCCGATCTTCAGGTAAACCAGCCCGAGGCAGAGGAACACCTGCAGAGCGCAGCGCCGGCCCGTCCTGCTCATGCTGGCTCCGTCCTCCTTCGGTTCTCCTCCCGGTTCTGCGGGGTTAGGGTGAGCGGCAGCAGGCCCGCCCCGGAGTCAGGTGGGAGCCTGCGGGGGGGAGGGGGGCATTAGGACAGCTGGTTCCGGCCGCGCGCTGCGATCCAGTTGGACGTCCGCGTGCGTCTGGGTCTCAGTTTGCCTCGGTTCACATTTTCTATCAGGGCTGCTCCAGAGTGAGGAAGCTGCCTCCATCCTCTTCCTCAGCTGGTGGTCTGGCTGAAGCTTCCGGAGAGGTGGGAAGAAAAATCTCTGGAGCTTTAACCCAAACCTCTGCCGACCCAAACCTCAGAAGCAGAATCTCAGAGAACCAGAACCAAAGAGAAACAGAACCACAGAGAACCAGAGAGAACCAGAACTTCAGAGAAACAGAACCACAGAGAACCAGAGAGAACCAGAACCAAAGAGAAACAGAACCACAGAGAACCAGAGAGAAACAGAACCTCAGAGAACCAGAATCAGAGAGAAACAGAACCTTAGAGAACCAGAACCAGAGAGAAACAGAACCTCAGAGAACCAGAGAGAACCAGAACCAGAGAGAAACAGAACCAGAGAGAAACAGAACCGGAGAGAAACAGAACGTCAGAGAGGACCAGAACCAGAGAGGACCAGAACCAGAGAGAACCAGAACCAAAGAGAACCAGAACCAGAGAGAACCAGAACCAGAGAGGACCAGAACCAGAGAGAAAGCGAACCTCAGTGAACTAGAACCAGAAAGAACCAGAACCAGAGAGAACCAGAACTAAAGAGAAACAGAACCTCAGAGAACCAGAACCAAAGAGAAACAGAACCTTAGAGAACCAGAACCAGAGAGAAACAGAACCAGAGAGGACCAGAACCAGAGAGAAAGCGAACCTCAGTGAACTAGAACCAGAAAGAACCAGAACCAGAGAGAACCAGAACTAAAGAGAAATAGAACCTCAGAGAACCAGAACCAAAGAGAAACAGAACCTTAGAGAACCAGAACCAGAGAGAAACAGAACCTCAGAGAACCAGAGAGAACCAGAACCAGAGAGAACCAGAACCAGAGAGAAACAGAACCAGGGAGGACCAGAACCAGAGAGAAAGCGAACCTCAGTGAACTAGAACCAGAACCTCAGAGAACCAGAACCAAAGAGAAACAGAACCTTAGAGAACCAGAACCAGAGAGAAACAGAACCAGAGAGAAACAGAACCGGAGAGAAACAGAACCAAAGAGAACCAGAACCAGAGAGAAACAGAACGTCAGAGAGGACCAGAACCAGAGAGGACCAGAACCAGAGAGAACCAGAACCAAAGAGAACCAGAACCAGAGAGAACCAGAACCAGAGAGGACCACAACCAAAGAGAACCAGAACCAGAGAGAACCAGAACCAGAGAGGACCAGAACCAGAGAGAACCAGAACCAAAGAGAACCAGAACCAGAGAGAACCAGAACCAAAGAGAAAGCGAACCTCAGTGAACTAGAACCAGAAAGAACCAGAACCAGAGAGAACCAGAACCAAAGAGAAACAGAACCTCAGAGAACCAGAACCAAAGAGAAAGCGAACCTCAGTGAACTAGAACCAGAAAGAACCAGAACCAAAGAGAACCAGAACCACAGAGAAACAGAACCTCAGAGAACCAGAACCAAAGAGAACCAGAACCACTGAGAAACAGAACCTCAGAGAACCAGAACCAAAGAGAACCAGAACCAAAGAGAAACAGAACCTCAGAGAACCAGAACCAAAGAGAGAATAAGAACCAAAGAAAAACAGAACCTCAGACAGAACCAGAACCAAAGAGAACCAGAACCTCAGAGAGAAACTGAATCAAAACCAAAGAGAGAAGCAGAACCTCAGTGAACTAGAACCAGAAAGAACCAGAACCAAAGAGAACCAGAACCACAGAGAAACAGAACCTCAGAGAACCAGAACCAAAGAGAACCAGAACCACAGAGAAACAGAACCTCAGAGAACCAGAACCAAAGAGAACCAGAACCAAAGAGAAACAGAACATCAGAGAACCAGAACCAAAGAGAGAATAAGAACCAAAGAGAAACAGAACCTCAGAGAACCAGAACCAAAGAGAGAATAAGAACCAAAGAAAAACAGAACCTCAGACAGAACCAGAACCAAAGAGAACCAGAACCTCAGAGAGAAACTGAATCAAAACCAAAGAGAGAAGCAGAACCTCAGAGATCTAGGATTCAGAGTCTGACCCGACAGAACCAGGAGCCATCAGAACCCACTGAGGAGTACCAGAACCAGCTCAGGTCCAAGAAGTCCTTCAAGGTGAGATGTTGGATGAGTTCTGACCAAACCAAGCCTGGTCCTTCGCTAGCAGGACATCGGCCTCTGGAATGTTCAGCTATTTGGACCGAACCAGCTGGAAAATCTGATCTCCTGACAGAACCACCTTTAAAGGTCTGGTTAAGAGGATCCAGAAGTTCCTGGAAAGGGTCCACTGAAACAGAGCCCATTCAGAACCTGGCCATAAAAACCTTCCTGGCAGACGCTGCCACCTGCTGGTAATAGTGGAGAAGTACAGGTTTAAAACCAGACCCAATGACAACTGGCCCAGACAGAACCAGAACCAGAACCTCTGCAGCCGTGTTAACCCAAAGATCACGGAACCAGTTAGAGAGCAGGAGGCTTTATTTCCATGGTAACAGTTCATCAGAACTTTACAGAACAGATAAAGGTAGAAACCAGAAGGTCCGGAAGTTCCTCCCAGTGTTGGTTCTGACCCAACTTCCTACCAGGTTCTACAGAACCAGGAACCAGAACCAGCAGGTATCAGAAGTAAAGCTGCAAAAAAACTAACTTTTCAAGTTAAAGGAACTTTTCGAGACATCGAGGAATCCAACTTTTCTCCTCCTGGTGACTGCAAAACGTTTCTCCTCCTGCTCCTTGCAGAACGCTTCTCCTCCTGGTGACTGCAGAAGGCTTCTCCTCCTGGTGACTGAAAAACATTTCTCCTCCTGCTCCCTGCAGGAAGTTTCTCCTCCTGGTCCCTGCAAAACGTTTCTCCTCCTGGTCCCTGCAGAACATTTCTCCTCCTGCTCCCTGCAGGAAGTTTCTCCTCCTGGTCCCTGCAAAACGTTTCTCCTCCTGGTCCCTGCAGAACATTTCTCCTCCTGCTCCCTGCAGGAAGTTTCTCCTCCTGGTCCCTGCAAAACGTTTCTCCTCCTGCTCCCTGCAGAACGTTTCTCCTCCTGCTCCCTGCAGAAGGCTTCTCCTCCTGCTCCCTGCAGAACGTTTCTCCTCCTGCTCCCTGCAGAAGGCTTCTCCTCCTGCTCCTTGCAGAACGCTTCTCCTCCTGGTGACTGCAGAAGGCTTCTCCTCCTGGTGACTGAAAAACATTTCTCCTCCTGCTCCCTGCAGGAAGTTTCTCCTCCTGGTCCCTGCAAAACGTTTCTCCTCCTGGTCCCTGCAGAACATTTCTCCTCCTGCTCCCTGCAGGAAGTTTCTCCTCCTGCTCCCTGCAGAAGGCTTCTCCTCCCGCTCCCTGCAGAACATTTCTCCTCCTGCTCCCTGCAGAAGGCTTCTCCTCCTGCTCCCTGCAGAACATTTCTCCTCCTGGTCCCTGCAGAACGTTTCTCCTCCTGGTCCCTGCAAAACGTTTCTCCTCCTGCTCCCTGCAGAACATTTCTCCTCCTGGTCCCTGCAGAAGGCTTCTCCTCCCGCTCCCTGCAGAACGTTTCTCCTCCTGCTCCCTGTAGAACATTTCTCCTCCTGCTCCCTGCAGAAGGCTTCTCCTCCCGCTCCCTGCAGAACGTTTCTCCTCCTGCTCCCTGCAGAACATTTCTCCTCCTGCTCCCTGCAGAAGGCTTCTCCTCCTGCTCCCTGCAGAACGTTTCTCCTCCTGCTCCCTGCAGAACATTTCTCCTCCTGCTCCCTGCAGAAGGCTTCTCCTCCTGCTCCCTGCAGAACGTTTCTCCTCCTGCTCCCTGCAGAACATTTCTCCTCCTGCTCCCTGCAGAAGGCTTCTCCTCCTGCTCCCTGCAGAACGTTTCTCCTCCTGCTCCCTGCAGAACGTTTCTCCTCCTGCTCCCTGCAGAAGGCTTCTCCTCCTGCTCCCTGCAGAACGTTTCTCCTCCTGCTCCCTGCAGAAGGCTTCTCCTCCTGCTCCCTGCAGAACATTTCTCCTCCTGCTCCCTGCAGAACGTTTCTCCTCCTGCTCCCTGCAGAACATTTCTCCTCCTGCTCCCTGCAGAACGTTTCTCCTCCTGCTCCCTGCAGAACATTTCTCCTCCTGCTCCCTGCAGAAGGCTTCTCCTCCTGGTCCCTGCAGAAGGCTTCTCCTCCCGCTCCCTGCAGAACGTTTCTCCTCCTGCTCCCTGTAGAACATTTCTCCTCCCGCTCCCTGCAGAACGTTTCTCCTCCTGCTCCCTGCAGAACGTTTCTCCTCCTGCTCCCTGCAGAACATTTCTCCTCCTGCTCCCTGCAGAAGGCTTCTCCTCCTGCTCCCTGCAGAACGTTTCTCCTCCTGCTCCCTGCAGAACGTTTCTCCTCCTGCTCCCTGCAGAACATTTCTCCTCCTGCTCCCTGCAGAAGGCTTCTCCTCCTGCTCCCTGCAGAACGTTTCTCCTCCTGCTCCCTGCAGAAGGCTTCTCCTCCTGCTCCCTGCAGAACGTTTCTCCTCCTGCTCCCTGCAGAACATTTCTCCTCCTGCTCCCTGCAGAAGGCTTCTCCTCCTGCTCCCTGCAGAACGTTTCTCCTCCTGCTCCCTGCAGAAGGCTTCTCCTCCTGCTCCCTGCAGAACGTTTCTCCTCCTGCTCCCTGCAGAAGGCTTCTCCTCCTGCTCCCTGCAGAACGTTTCTCCTCCTGCTCCCTGCAGAAGGCTTCTCCTCCTGCTCCCTGCAGAACGTTTCTCCTCCTGCTCCCTGCAGAACGTTTCTCCTCCTGCTCCCTGCAGAACATTTCTCCTCCTGCTCCCTGCAGAACATTTCTCCTCCTGCTCCCTGCAGAACGTTTCTCCTCCTGCTCCCTGCAGAACATTTCTCCTCCTGCTCCCTGCAGAACATTTCTCCTCCTGCTCCCTGCAGAACGTTTCTCCTCCTGCTCCCTGCAGAACATTTCTCCTCCTGCTCCCTGCAGAAGGCTTCTCCTCCTGCTCCCTGCAGAACGTTTCTCCTCCTGCTCCCTGCAGAACATTTCTCCTCCTGCTCCCTGCAGAACGTTTCTCCTCCTGCTCCCTGCAGAACATTTCTCCTCCTGCTCCCTGCAGAACATTTCTCCTCCTGCTCCCTGCAGAACGTTTCTCCTCCTGCTCCCTGCAGAACATTTCTCCTCCTGCTCCCTGCAGAAGGCTTGTGTGTTATTGAATTCTCTCAGTGTTTAATGCATTTTTTACTGCAAATATATTTTAAAGCTTAGAGATGATAAATTATTGGTGTAGAAAGTTAGCAAATTGTAGTTGTGTGATATTTTAGATTTAGGTCAAATAAATAATTCAGGTAATATAAAACCAGTTTAAAAAGGTTTTAAGTTTGCCCAGCAGATGGCAGTATCCTACAAATATTGCCTAGTTTGAAGGAGTTCACTCACTATTGCCTGACCTCTGACCTCCGGCCAGGAGCAAACGTCTCCTCCTTCTCAGTTCCTCTCCTACAGAAGCCCTCTAAGCAAGAGAGAAACAAAATCTGGAAAAGAAAGGTTTAAAGTTTTTTTCTGCCCTGAAAGGCAGGAGAGAAAAAAAATCAAAGGAAACATTTTCTGTTTGTTCTTGTAATACTTTATTACGACAGAGTATCAGGGCTAGGCTAGAGACCTTTTTATTATTTTTTTTTTATTTTCAAAATTAGGTCGTGACATTACGAGAACAAAGTCATCATACAGAAAGAAAGCTCGGATTTCCGCCCAGCAGATGACGGCCGACCAGCTCCACCAATCAGCAGCCAGAGTCCACTTTGACCTCCTGCCCAGTTTGATGCTGCTGCTGAAAGATTTCCTGATTGGTCAAACCGATGCTAAAGTTTAACTGTTGTAATTTATGACTTTATTCTTGTACTTTTACGACTTTATTCTCGTAATCTTATGACTTTAGTCTCGTAATCTTACGACTTTATTCTTGTAATCCTATGACTTTAGTCTCTTAATTTTACAACTTTATTCTCATAATTTTACAACTTAATTCTTTTACTTTCACGACTTTACTCTTGTGATCTCACAACTTTATTCTCGTAATCTTACGACTTTATTCTTGTAAACCTATGACTTTAGTCTCTTAATTTTACAACTTTATTCTCGTAATTTTACGATTTCATTCTCATAATTTTACAACTTAATTCTTTTACTTTCATGACTTTACTCTTGTGATCTCACAACTTTATTCTTGTCATCTTACGACTTTATTCTCGTACTTTTACGACTTTTTTCCCGTAATCTTAGGACTTCGCTCTCCAAATGGAAGAAGAACAAATCGCTAGCCTGGCCCTAATACTCTGTCGTAATTCATCCACTAGAGGCGCTGACGTAATAAAACAGTCACTGTCAGCTGTAGTCAGATAGGCCTGGTTTTAAACAATCAATGTCCCAAATATAAAATTAGATTTTTGTATAAAAGCTGTGTATCCATTGGCCATGGCAGGTGTTTATTATATCAACCTTTATTTTTATGACCAATAGAGAATATTTGCAGGGATGACGACATCATTAATGTTCTTTCTGAGGATCAAGATTTACCACATAATCTTAGACCTGCTGTCAGTCGATGCTTATCATTAGTTAACTTAAATTAGACATGGATGTAAGAAATGGCCCAGGATAGCAAGTGTTTTCTACACCCGGCGTGCCCCATCATGACATCAGGTTTGTAACTGAGGACACCTCCCTGGCAGCAGCCAGGACCAACATATCCCTCTGTTCTTAGATCTAGGGCTATCTGAATGCACAGTGACCTAGAGCTATCTGTCTAGAATCAGCTGCTCTG
Organism: Cyprinodon tularosa; assembly: GCF_016077235.1. NCBI lineage: Eukaryota > Metazoa > Chordata > Actinopteri > Cyprinodontiformes > Cyprinodontidae > Cyprinodon > Cyprinodon tularosa. The sequence continues at coordinate 116,185 of NW_024038058.1, forward strand.
TCTGTGCTCACATTCCCAGAACTTTGAAAATGATCGGATCAGCAGAGCGGATCTAGTTTTAAACCTCTGAGGAAAACATGAACCTTAACACCTAACAGGTAATATTAGTTCCTTCTTCCTTTTGGTTCAGCTCAGCTTTTTAATCCTCTGTTGCTGTTTTTCATCCATCATGGCGGATAGCAGCCCTTAGGACTGAATCTGGACGCCACTGATCTACAGATTTAATGACGTTCCGCAGATGAGAGAAACTCAGAGCAGATATTATTAGTAGTTTATCATTTTATTAAGGTGTTAGTTGTTAGGTTCAACCTTTAACCTCTATTCTATAGAGAAAGAAAGAGGAGAATCAAGACTCTCCTCATTTCTTTTATGTTTGCTCTTAAATGATAAATATCTTACCTTATTTTTTGTCCCATTTCTACGCTGTAGGGACGTTAGATCAAGGTGTGTCTACTGATGAGAATCACAGGGGTCAGTCCCCCCCATCCCATCAGCCCCACCCCCAGCTGCTCCCAACCAATCACAACCATGCTTAGAAATAAACCAGGCCGGACATTCCAGACATCAGAGTCGTTTATTTCTCTGTGAAGCAACTTTTAGAGAGAATAGAAAATCAGTGTTGACTGACTGATTAATCCCCCACCCCCCCCCCCCACCCACACACACACACACACCCCCAACAGAAATGATGGTGAGATGCGGAACAGAACACGCCGTTCAGACGGCTCCTTGTTTAAAAGACAGGAACTCAATAAATAATAAGACACAGCAGAGCATCAGTACGGTCAGTAGAAAACATCTGATGGTCGGGGACGCCATCCGCCGGGTCCGTTCCCATCAGGGGTCTTCGGTCATCTCCACAGCTCCGTCACGCAGAGAATAAAGGAAGGGAGTCAGCACTGCCCTCAGCGCTCCGTACAAAGACTTGTTCTGCTCCAAGGCTGGATCCGTCTGCGAAGGAAAAGCAGTGTCTCAGACGGTTGTTCTTAAGGGCAGGTTATACTCCTGCAGCAGTGTGTCACAATGAGGTTGATGCAGACATTTCTGATTTATGCTCAATTTGGTCTGCGATGCGCTGTGGGTCTAGATACGGCCGAGGCGGTGAGGAAGTGGAGACAAGTTTGTCCGACAACGGAAAGACATGAGGGCCAAAAAGAGCGGGGATCCAGGTGGAAAAAGGCTCCCAGCGTTGTCGAGCACTTCGCTCTTCTAGCTGGTCAAACTTCACGAGTTGTTTTCCGCAATTTTAGTCTTAAAAAAAAAACAAGCCGGCCTCCACTCTCTGCGGTCACCTAAAATTTGGGAGAGGTGCAGCAGTCTGTGGAGGGTGCGGGGATATCTTTGCGTTCACTGCGACACCTACGCAGACAGCATTGTTTCGAAGTATAAATCAGCCTTAAGGCGGACCCTCATGCGGCACTAGCCTCCACCCGGGACAACGCTGACGTCACCCCGCACTCAAAGGGGCGTCTTTAGGTGTAAGCGCTCACCTCAGTGAACCCTGCAGGTGTTAGTGTTTACCTTGTTGAACCTTGGCGGCGCGGCATTATGCTCAGCTTGGTGAACACTGGTGGTGTTAGCGCTTACCGTGGTGAAAGGTGACGGAGTTAATGCTCACCGTGGTGAATGTTGGCGCTGTTAGTGTTCACCTTTGTGAACCCTGGCGGTGTTAGTGCCCCCCTTGGTGAACACTAGCAATGTTAGTGCTCCCTAGCAATGTTAGTGCTCCCCTTGGTGAACACTAGCAATGTTAGTGCTCCCCTTGGTGAACACTAGCAATGTTAGTGCTCCCCTTGGTGAACACTAGCAATGTTAGTGCCCCCCTTGGTGAACACTAGCAATGTTAGTGCTCCCTAGCAATGTTAGTGCTCCCCTTGGTAAACACTAGCAATGTTAGTGCTCCCCTTGGTAAACACTAGCAATGTTAGTGCTCCCCTTGGTAAACACTAGCAATGTTAGTGCTCCCCTTGGTGAACACTAGCAATGTTAGTGCCCCCCTTGGTGAACACTAGCAATGTTAGTGCTCCCCTTGGTAAACACTAGCAATGTTAGTGCTCCCCTTGGTGAACACTAGCAATGTTAGTGCTCCCCTTGGTGAACACTAGCAATGTTAGTGCCCCCCTTGGTGAACACTAGCAATGTTAGTGCTCCCCTTGGTAAACACTAGCAATGTTAGTGCTCCCCTTGGTAAACACTAGCAATGTTAGTGCTCCCCTTGGTGAACACTAGCAATGTTAGTGCCCCCCTTGGTGAACACTAGCAATGTTAGTGCTCCCCTTGGTGAACACTAGCAATGTTAGTGCCCCCCTTGGTAAACACTAGCAATGTTAGTGCTCCCCTTGGTGAACACTAGCAATGTTAGTGCTCCCCTTGGTAAACACTAGCAATGTTAGTGCTCCCCTTGGTAAACACTAGCAATGTTAGTGCTCCCCTTGGTGAACACTAGCAATGTTAGTGCTCCCCTTGGTAAACACTAGCAATGTTAGTGCTCCCCTTGGTAAACACTAGCAATGTTAGTGCTCCCCTTGGTGAACACTAGCAATGTTAGTGCTCCCCTTGGTGAACACTAGCAATGTTAGTGCTCCCTAGCAATGTTAGTGCTCCCCTTGGTGAACACTAGCAATGTTAGTGCTCCCCTTGGTGAACACTAGCAAAGTTAGTGCTCCCTAGCAATGTTAGTGCTCCCCTTGGTGAACACTAGCAAAGTTAGTGCTCCCCTTGGTGAACACTAGCAATGTTAGTGCTCCCCTTGGTGAACACTAGCAATGTTAGTGCTCCCCTTGGTGAACACTAGCAATGTTAGTGCTCCCCTTGGTAAACACTAGCAATGTTAGTGCTCCCCTTGGTAAACACTAGCAATGTTAGTGCTCCCCTTGGTGAACACTAGCAATGTTAGTGCTCCCCTTGGTAAACACTAGCAATGTTAGTGCTCCCCTTGGTAAACACTAGCAATGTTAGTGCCCCCCTTGGTGAACACTAGCAATGTTAGTGCCCCCCTTGGTGAACACTAGCAATGTTAGTGCTCCCCTTGGTGAACACTAGCAATGTTAGTGCTCCCCTTGGTGAACACTAGCAATGTTAGTGCTCCCCTTGGTGAACACTAGCAATGTTAGTGCTCCCTAGCAATGTTAGTGCTCCCCTTGGTGAACACTAGCAATGTTAGTGCTCCCTAGCAATGTTAGTGCTCCCCTTGGTGAACACTAGCAATGTTAGTGCTCCCTAGCAATGTTAGTGCTCCCCTTGGTGAACACTAGCAATGTTAGTGCTCCCTAGCAATGTTAGTGCTCCCCTTGGTAAACACTAGCAATGTTAGTGCTCCCCTTGGTAAACACTAGCAATGTTAGTGCTCCCCTTGGTGAACACTAGCAATGTTAGTGCTCCCTAGCAATGTTACTGCTCCCCTTGGTAAACACTAGCAATGTTAGTGCTCCCCTTGGTGAACACTAGCAATGTTAGTGCTCCCCTTGGTGAACACTAGCAATGTTAGTGCTTCCCTTGGTAAACACTAGCAATGTTAGTGCTTCCCTTGCTGAACACTAGCAATGTTAGTGCCCCCCTTGGTGAACACTAGCAATGTTAGTGCTCCCCTTGGTAAACACTAGCAATGTTAGTGCTCCCCTTGGTAAACACTAGCAATGTTAGTGCTCCCCTTGGTGAACACTAGCAATGTTAGTGCTCCCTAGCAATGTTACTGCTCCCCTTGGTAAACACTAGCAATGTTAGTGCTCCCCTTGGTGAACACTAGCAATGTTAGTGCTCCCCTTGGTGAACACTAGCAATGTTAGTGCTTCCCTTGGTAAACACTAGCAATGTTAGTGCTTCCCTTGCTGAACACTAGCAATGTTAGTGCCCCCCTTGGTGAACACTAGCAATGTTAGTGCTTCCCTTGGTGAACACTAGCAATATTAGTGCTCCCCTTGGTAAACACTAGCAATGTTAGTGCTCCCCTTGGTGAACACTAGCAATGTTAGTGCCCCCCTTGGTGAACACTAGCAATGTTAGTGCCCCCCTTGGTGAGCACTAGCAATGTTAGTGCTCCCCTTGGTGAACACTAGCAATGTTAGTGCTCCCCTTGAGGAACACTAGCAATGTTAGTGCTCCCCTTGGGGAACACTAGCAATGTTAGTGCTCCCTAGCAATGTTAGTGCTCCCCTTGGGGAACACTAGCAATGTTAGTGCTCCCCTTGGTGAACACTAGCAATGTTAGTGCTCCCCTTGAGGAACACTAGCAATGTTAGTGCTCCCCTTGGGGAACACTAGCAATGTTAGTGCTCCCCTTGGGGAACACTAGCAATGTTAGTGCTCCCCTTGGTGAACACTAGCATTGTTAGTGCTCCCCTTGGTGAACATTAGCAATGTTAGTGCTCCCCTTGGGGAACACTAGCAATGTTAGTGCTCCCCTTGGGAACACTAGCAATGTTAGTGCTCCCTAGCAATGTTAGTGCTCCCCTTGGTGAACACTAGCATTGTTAGTGCTCCCCTTGGTGAACATTAGCAATGTTAGTGCTCCCCTTGGGGAACACTAGCAATGTTAGTGCTCCCCTTGGGAACACTAGCAATGTTAGTGCTCCCTAGCAATGTTAGTGCTCCCCCTGGTGAACACTAGAAATGTTAGTGCCCCCCTTGGTGAACACTAGCAATGCTAGTGGCCCCCTTGGTGAATGTTGGCGGCATTATCGCTGACCTTGGTGAACGCTCTGATGGTTCGGGTGAGAAGATCAAGCAGCAGGTGATCAGGGAGGGGCAGCAGGCGAGCGGCACAGCTCAGCACACACAGCAGAGTCATCCTGCGGCCCTGATGACGAAGGAAAACGTCTGATAAAGGCTACATGTATGAGATCAGTTCATGAGCTGCTGCAAAAGGATCTGAAGGAAAACCAGCTGAAGATCCCGCTGCATTACAGTGAAACCCCAAACCTTCCCTTAGTCACTACTGAATATAACCCAAATGAAGCAAGAACCACTCTGGTTTTGGGTGTGGGTCTAGATCTTGCTCTAGGCGTGGTTCTGGGTCTGGATCTGGGTCTAGGTCTGGTTCTAGGTCTGGTTCTGGGACTGGATCTGGTTCTAGGTGTGGTTCTGGATCTGGATGTGGTTCTGGGTCTAGGTCTGGTTCTAGGTGTGGTTCTGGGTCAAGGTATGGTTCTGGGTCTGGTTCTAGGCGTGGTTCTGGGTCTGGATCTGGGTCTAGGTCTGGTTCTAGGTCTGGTTCTGGGACTGGATCTGGTTCTAGGTGTGGTTCTGGATCTGGATGTGGTTCTGGGTCTAGGTCTGGTTCTGGTTGTAGGTGTGGTTCTGGGCCCGGGTCTGGACCAGAACGCATACCCCAGGCCGTGAAGGCACTGTGCCAGGACCAGCGCGTGCCACAGGTACCTTCTCCAGGTAGCTGATGGCGCTCTGAGGATCCACGCTGTTGTCTCTCAGGTTCTGGACGTCCTGCTGGCTGAGGACGGGATCCCTGAGCTGCTCCAGCCAGGACCACATCAGGCTGCAGAGGACCACTGGATCTGTTTCATTGCACAGCCTCTCCCAGGCCCCCTCTCTGGAGTTCAGCTCCACCTGCAGGCCACACCAAAGACCAACCATCAGTTTAAAAAATCTGCTGATTTTTAGAAACCAGAACAGGAAGACTTTGGTACCTGCCACATGGAAACCCTGGCGGACGCCTCTGGTGGCCTCTCAGTGGGGTCCAGAGCCAGAGCTTTGGCCACTGCCAGGCGTCTGTTCTCTGTAGAGAGCTCTCCGCCTGCGTCGCCTGCCGTGGCTTCTAGGCTGCTCTGGAGAGAAACGGGAGGTGGAGCGGCATCGCAGTAAGACTGCTTTCCCAGCTCTGACAGCAGCAAACTTAAACTGTGATGCCTCTTATGGGAGACGCAGCGTCCCACGGCCGGGTCGGCTCCTGTCCTACCCATTCTGTCCAAGGTAGAGAGGGAGCAGCAGCTGGACGGGTCCCAGGTGGTGAGGTTACTGTGAGACAGCCAGTGTCTCAGCAGGCAGCTGATTGGTTTACTAAGGCAGTCTGCCTGGTCCTGGTCGGGGCCACGGCCGTTCAGCAGAGAGTCGCTCAGAGTCCTGCGGCCGGACAGAGACCTCTGAGGGCTGCCCAGATTCTGCTGCCTCCACAAAGGGTCCAGCTCGTTATCACTGACCAGCGGCTGATCCTGTGAGGATTTCGGGACGCTGAGTGTTGACGGTGAACCGGGTCGCACAGGGATGCCTTTCCCCATCATCTCCTGGCCCAGCTGCTGAAGGGCCTGCTGGGACACCGTCTTCTCCACCTCGGCAGTGAGGTCAGGGATCTCCAGCTGCTCCTCCTCTACAACCACCTGTCTGTTGGCTGCGATGTCCACCAGGAGGCGGCACACCAGCTGCACGATCTTGGGGACGTTCTTAAGCTGCCGCGCCTCGTAGCCGTGGAGCAGGTGGCGCTGCCGGGTCAGGTACTGGGACAGAGTGACGGCGCTGGCTTTGGGTTCTGCACAGGAGAACACGCTTCTCAGAGGGAGCAGGAACTGGGCGAACTCGCGTACGCACAGCAGCTGGCCTCTGGTCTGGATGGAGTTGGGTCTTTTGGCTCGGACGAAGAGGATGGCTTGATCCGCCGTCATCCGTGTTGTGAAGACCAGATAACAGGCCAGCAGCACGCCTAAACCAGGACACACTCAATCACTACCGGAACACCGGGGCGCTCGCCCTTTTCATCACACGCATTTACAAACCGGTTCTGCCGAGACCAGCATGGCAGTGGACGGCCATCTTTCCTTCCTGGACAGCAAACGACATCACCTTCACCATGTCTAGGATGGTGGTCAGAGACGCCACGCCGTAGTCCTTCCACCCAAAGTTATAGTAATAGACTGAAACAGCAAGGCAAGCAGACTGAGGACTGGCACTGCAGCATTGAAAAGGAACATTTTTTTAATCATTGGAAAAAATACATTTTTTTTCATTTTCCTTTAAAATATTACTTGATCAAAAGTCAGAAAGATTGAATATTCTGATTGAGATAAATCTTTATAATATTGAGAGAATGATGGATCGTCTGCTGCATGTTTTAACCACGGCTACAACTGAACTTCCTGTCTCAAACCATCCATCCCATCGGTCCGACGCTAAACCCTCCATCCCATCGGTCCGACGCTAAGCCCTCCATCCCATCGGTCCGACGCTAAACCCTTCATCCCATCGGTCCGACGCTAAGCCCTCCATCCCATCGATCCGACGCTAAACCATCCATCCCATCGGTCCGACGCTAAACCCTCCATCCCATCGGTCCGACGCTAAACCCTCCATCCCATCGGGCCGACGCTAAACCATCCATCCCATCGGTCCGACGCTAAACCATCCATCCCATGGATCCGACGCAAACCCTCCATCCCATCGGTCCGACGCTAAACCCTTCATCCCATCGATCCGACGCTAAACCCTTCATCCCATCGATCCGACGCTAAACCCTCCATCCCATCGATCCGACGCTAAACCCTCCATCCCATCCATCCGACGCTAAACCCTCCATCCCATCAGTTCGACGCTAAACCCTTCATCCCATCGCTCCGACACTAAACCCTCTATCCCATCGGTCCGACGCTTAACCTTCCATCCCATCGGTCCGACGCTAAACCCTCCATCCCATCGGTCCGACGCTAAACCCTCCATCCCATCGCTCCGACGCTAAACCCTCCATCCCATCCATCCGACGCTAAACCCTCCATCCCATCAGTTCGACGCTAAACCCTTCATCCCATCGCTCCGACACTAAACCCTCTATCCCATCGGTCCGACGCTTAACCTTCCATCCCATCGGTCCGACGCTAAACCCTCCATCCCATCGGTCCGACGCTAAACCCTTCATCCTATCGCTCCGACGCTAAAGCCAAACGTTTGCTGTGGAGCAGAATTACCTGAACTCAGATGAGCCGTTTGCTCAGATCAAAATAAATAGGCGAAAAAAAGACCAATGGTCATTGATAAATTTTTATCGTTGATAAGATCGACTATGTAGACATATCGTGGCAGCGCTATCCGACACTAAAGGCCTCATCTGATCAGAATCATGTCGGCCATTTTAGTTTCAGTGTATTGCAGATATTCTGAGCATGAAAACCTTGAAACATGTGCAACCCTGTTAAAATGTATGATGATGATGCTGCAGTGCATGCAGCCACCGGGCCCCGTGCTAGAGGACCTCAGTGTGTTGCTGGGAACTCACTGCCCGCCTCCATGAAGGCCTCGGGTCGGTACGTGAAGCCGCTCTCCTGTTCCAGCGGGTAGCCACAGCTGGCGTGCTCTCCTGGTCTCTGCAGGTTGATGACGGTCGTCAGGCCGCACCTGAGGACGGTCAGCAGGACAGAAGTGTGTCAGAAGCAGCTCGGTGCCACAGGGAAGGGCCCCGGTGGCCCCAGATCAAATGCTACCTTTGGAATTGCTGCATCAGCTGATACTTCTCTATTGTTTCAGAGGACGGCCTCGCCATGGCGAGCAGGTTGTCGGTAATCCTGCGGACAGGAAAGGAAAGGTGGGAAGATAGAAGCTGGGAGGTGACTAGACCAGAACCTGGAGCTCAAAGACCCACCAGGAGGAGTAGAGGCCTTTGATGACCTGCTCCTCGTCCCTCCAGCGTGACGGGTTCTCGTATTTACAGGCCCTGCCGCCACACGCCATGGAGCACTGCATAGGACCAGGGATCACGTGTCTCAGTGTCTCCCCCATCTTGGTGTACTTGGCGGTGGGGACTCGGCTGCTGGCTGGAAAACAGAAGCCTTAGTTTATTAATCTCAGCGGAGCAGAGCTGGCTTCGCTCTGCACTGAGCAGGTGGTCACCATGACAACCATTCAGACCTCAGATCTGAGGCGGCTGCTGACTGTCGGCCCGCCGTGGACCCAGCAGCTGCCTCCATCTTTGGTCTGTTCATCGTTCAAGCATAAAACGGGAAAGAAAAAGGAATCTGAGATCTGCTCAGGGGGGTTTTCCATCTGGAGTTTCATCCTGCTCCTATTATGTCACCTGGTAACATCAATTCATCCCATTGGTCGGTTAAAACACTGAAACCGTTTCTTCAGTCCACGTTATCCCTTTCTAATGAACGTTGCCTCAAGCCCTGAAAACATCGGCTGCTTCCGACTTTTTGATCTCCAATCAATTTTTTTTTTTCCATGTCCCACTGACTGCGTACAGAGAGGCTCCGACTAGGCAGGCTGAGCAGATCTATTCACTCATTTCTGTGCTAAATATACATTATAGCCATTTCTGACATTTGACTGGAACAGATTATGAAAAGTTATTTAAAATAAATTTAAAAAACCCTGCCGTTTCTATAAAGCAAAGCTCTACTTAATGACTCAGTTCAGCATCTAGAACCAGAACAGATAGAGAATGTGTTTGGAAAATTTTGTTTCTCTTATTTCATATATTAATTTCTCCTATTTACTCACTATAAAAGTAGAGCTGTTAGTAGACCAGACCTAACATTCTTCGCATTAGCAACCAGGATTATTCATAACGTTCTACTTTTTAACCAAAGTTTAATTTGTAGTTTGTGTAATTTGTCTGTAACTTGTTTCCATTATAGTAAGTAAGGAGGAATGGACGCTGTCCAGACGAGAACAGGGCTGATTACCCAGCAGTAAGGGCCGCATGATGAACTGTTCCAACTGAGTGGAATCCATCGATCTCTGTTTATATAATGTGGTGAATCGTCTAAAGAAAAAGGCAGCAATAAACTCTGTGGGACGGTTTCTATGGTTACTGAGGCAGAGAGGGGATTCTCAGAGAGATCTGGGAAGTTTATCCAAGTTTTTCTTTCTTTTTTCCATAAAGAGGTGAGATAGATACGCTGCACTTACCTGCTCTGTCTGCCTCTCATTATTTTGCTTTCTGTGAGGCTCAAAGAGGATCACTACTTTATCCGTTTTCTGAACTCCTGTCATGGGGAAAGTTTTCTTTTGAATGTTTCATTCATTGTTTTTGCTCCAATCTGTCCTGCTTATTATAAACTGACTGTTTCCCCGTGAGATTAACAGATTTTATTTTGGATTTTCCTAGAGATGCACGATATTGGGATTTTGGCCGATATCCGATATGCCGATATTTTAAAACTCATGTAGCCGATAACCGATATCGATACCGATGTTAAAGCTGGACAAAAATAAGTAGTCATTGAAAATAGCAGTTTTGTTATCCATTTCTGACACTTTGAAAAATAATATACTCAAATATATTTTCATATGCTGATATCAAATTGATATTTAAAAACGCGGTATCGATCTATTTTACTTTCAAAATCTCGTGAAATTTCATCGTTCTGTTACAAACTCTCGTGATATTTTGCAAATTCTTGTGAGATTTTGTTAGTAAAATAGATCGATACCGCGTCAATATATCAACATATAAAAATATGGCAACATTTGGTGAATTTTTGGGGGATTTCGTAGCATAACGATGACAAATAGCAATATTTCATTAGTAAAAGAGATTGATATGGTGTTTTTAAATGGCAATATATCAGCATATGAAGATATTGGGATATTTTAATGGATCAATATTTTTTCCCTCGTCTTTAGAAGTTTTTAAGTCTGTAAAAAAGAAGTTTTTGAGGAAGAAGAAGTAGTATTTTTTTTTTTTTTTTTTTTAGACTTTAGAAACTCAGAAGCTGATCAAATATAGGGTTAAATATCGGTGGGGTGGCCGATGTCCGATATTCAGTTTTAAGGCCGATACCGTTAGGGGGCCGATTATATCATGCATCCCTAGCTTTTCCCCCAAAGCGGGTGAGTTTTTCTTTGTAACCGCGTCTCTCTTCCTGTCAGACCCAGATCATGTCGGCTGTGATCATCCTGTTGACTTTCAATGTGCGCTAAACGCTGCGACCTCTAAGGCGCGATGTTCTGCCGGATCGGATGCTAAATGGGATTGGGCGTGTTCTAGACCAGCTGCTCACATTTCATCTGGGATTTTTATCAGCGGTTGTTTGAAAGATGATTATTTTACAGGTTGAAGCTCGTTGGCCGTTAAATGAAGATCAACTAGAAGAAAATCAAAGCAGTAAATGTCATTTTGCTCATGAAACTCAAGTGAGGAAAAAAATAAAAGAAATAAAAACGGATAAATTGGCTGTGAAATGAATCCCATTGATTTCCAAATGCTGCGATCAGAGGCGGAGGTTAAGGCCGTCCTACCTGCCTCCATGTCTGCGGTGATCTCCTCTTCCCCGGTCGCCCTGACGGAGTGGGGCCGCTCAGTCAGGACGCCCACACCAGCTGCCATGGCCGGCCCTGAAAGGTGAGAACAAACATCCTGTCAGCAGGTGGAAAATTACACGGCAGAGGAGGCAGGAGCTGCATCTAAACCTCAGAGGGAGGACTGGGAGCAGCGTTGCCTGGCAGGAGGTCTCAGGGGAGGGAAGCAGCGGCTGAGTGCAGCCCTGCAGCTGGGAGGGGACTGGTTCCACCGAGCTGATGGGATGGTGTGAACCAATCCTCCTGATGGCGCTCTGATCAATAATTCACACCGCCCGCCGCTCGCTGGCAGAGAACCGCAGCTCCACCTCCAAACCTCTTCCCTCCATTAAAGACATTTCATCCCAGCGCTGCGTGTCCCGAGCCCGTGACATCATCAATGACCCCCCCACCATGGACTGTTCTCCCTGCTGCCCTCTGGGAAGAGGCTTCACAGCATTCAAGGCAGGACCAGCAGGTTCTGCAGCAGCTTCTTCCCCACCGCCATCACACTGATGAATGGTGTGTAAAATCGGTTATTTTATGTATATTGTTATATTTCTATTAGGGTTGTCAAAAGTATCGAAACTCAAAAAAGTATCGATACTAAAATGTTGTATCCGAATACAATACTCGTTTTTAAAAGTATCGATACAGTGCCACCACCAGTGGCACCTGAGCAGTCATTCATCTAAAGTGCAGAATAGTGAAAAATCCACTTTCAGAACACTGTGTGATTGAATAATTCTACGCACTTTTCAGTTTCAGACTTTTGTTTTGTAAGAGGTGCAGCTGCTGAGAATTATTTTTGTTTCTTAACCGGTTTGGCCAGTGTCATTGTTATGTGTGCAAAGCATAGCCAAGGAAGGAACACTTCATTTTAATTTTATACGTTTTTTATCAAGCTTGCTTAATATTGCGCACAGCATACAACCTTTATTGTATTTTATTTATTAATGAAAATATTTCTGTAGAATTTTGGAGTCTTTGTTTTTATTCTTGTGGTATCGAAAATGGTATCGAGTATCGAATATTTTCCTTAGTATCGGTATCGAGTTGAAAAGTTTAGTATCGTGACAACCCTAATTTCTATTATATATTTTTTTAAAGTTAGAATTGATTTTTCAAGGCTGCACTTTTAAAAAAGATAAAATTGTCCAGAGAGCTTTTCCAAGTGAAATTTCTTTGATTTTACACTTGTGTAAACAAAATGACAAATAAATCTGTCTAAGTAAGCCTAACTTCTGCATAACGCACGGCAGCATGAGGCCCATATATGATGCACAGTGTCCTGAGGGGGGCAGCGACGCGCCTGGAGGCACCCAGCCTGCAGAAAAAGATTTATTTGATCACAGTATTAACCTAGCTGCTGTTTGCCGCCCGTCAGAAAAAGAAAGAAAGCAGGTTTCTGGTGTCAGCAGATTGAGCGTCATGTCTGCTAGGAAGTGTGTTGGTGGTGGGTGTGAACGCAGGGAGGATCCATCACTCCCCTTCTCTCTCACCCTATGATGGGGATGAAGTCTGGAGGAGAACTGACGGTTTCCTCCTGTGAACCCCCTTTATACCAAAACGCTGCCAATACGCCATTATACAGTAGCTGGAAGTTAGAAACACGTCCAGCGCTCGTCTGGAACACGTCAGATACGCTGATATGTTGGAGAGAAGTTCTGGATAAGTTACGCAGAGGTTTAGGATAAGCTAGAAGCCAAAACTGATGAGGAACTGATACTGAACGGATGTCAGCCATCGCATATGAGGACTCCTCAAGTGGAAAAGTTTTCATTTCACCTGGTTTCATTTCGTAAGAAGCCTTTAAAGAACCTTTGGCTATCAGATTATCCATTAATGGGAAAAAATAATCAAAATTAATGGATTAGCTAAATAAATGTTATTTGCAGCCCTGATGCAGTTTCCTGGCAAACTCCTCGTTAGTGGCCATGGCAACAAACGTTGCCATGTTAGGGCGCATTAAGGCAAGCAGACAAGTTTTAAACACGCTGGTCTCATCAAACATATTAGCATTTTAGCTTTTTGTGAAATAAACTCCATGATTCCCTTCATGCTGACATGCAGGCTGTTCTAGGCCTCATTTATAAAAAACTCATTTATAAAAATCCTTTAACTTCTGTTTTCCCCCCTGGTCCTGTTTGGATGTTTTAAAGCTGCAGATTTGCTCATTAAATCTGGTTTCAGTTCATTGTGTTCAGAGGAGGGAACTTTACATTTCTGAGCTGCTTTTGGGAAAGAGTCTAAAAATGAATCAGATATTAAACTCCAGTCTGCTTGTTTCCATCTTTAATGCTCATCTATAGGAGTGAAATCTAAAGGATCGCAGCGGTTCTAACTTTAGATCCGATCAGTCCTTTAAATGAACCCTGTGGCTGAAATGACTTTCTGGAGAGAGTGTAACTCGTAGGCAGAGGTGTTTTGAAGCTGCTTGTGGAGAGATGTCCTGGGCCGTGAGTAGTGAGGAAACAGGAAGCGATTCTTGTGGGATGGAAGAGGGAAATAGTGACAATGAAGGTTGGAAGATAGCAACATCAAAAAATAAGAAAAAGCGGAAAAAACAGAGATCAGTTAAAGGGGAATCTAGTTCAGAACAATCCAGTGATGAGCAATCCATACATTCCACAGCACAACGAAATGAATTCAAAGTCATATTCAAAGTCGTTAATCAGGCAGACTCTTTTACAAATTGGAATCCGGTTCACTTAACAAAAACCATCAATAAACTTGTTGGAGAAGTCAGAGGTGCCAGAATTCTGTACAGTGGAGACCTGCTAATTAACTGCCGAGACAGCGCCCAGCAAGGCAAAGCAATACGAATCAACAAAATTGACGGGATAAGAGTTCAGTGCAGCTTATTGGAGAACAAAAAGATCAGCAGGGGAGTCATTGGAGGAGTTCCTCTAAAAATTTCTGAAAAAGAGATTCTGGAAAACATAAGCGGTGCAAAAGTAAAAGAAGTAAAACGGTTAAAAACAACAAGAAACGGAGAAAGATCTGACAGTTTATCAGTATTAATTAAATTTGAAGAAGAGCAATTACCAAGCAAAGTATTCATCGGTTACATCAGCTATAATGTTAAAATCTACAATCCTCCACCACTGAGATGTTTCAAATGCCAAAAATTCGGACACATTGCAGCAGTTTGTAAAGGGAAACAGAGGTGTGGAAGGTGTGCAGGAGAACACGAATATGGTAAATGTGGAAAAGAAGCTAAAATAAAATGCTGTAATTGTGGTGGAGAACATACTGCTGCTTATCGCGGTTGTGAAGCAAGCAAAAGGTCTGAGGAAATAAAAAAAATGAAATTTGAGCTCGGAATAACCTACGCTGAAGCTGCAAAAAGGTTCCCTTCTCAGTCAGAAAAACCCAAACCTACAGTTCAACACACGGCAAATTTCAGACCTCTAGAGAAATCTCCAAAAATTGATGAAGACTCACTAATTGTTAAAAAGACAAATTTTGTTCTTTTCATGGTGGAAGTGATTAATTGTACTGCACAGACAACAAAAAAAACTGAAAAAATCAAAATAATAGTGAAGGCTGCAGAAAAATATCTGGACATTAAAGATTTGAACTGGGAGATGGTTGGAAGCATGATGGGAGGACCGATGGGACCATCAGAAACTGGCAAAGTTACGATGACCTAGAGTTCAATTAAAATTATATGGGCAAATGTGATTTAGTATTATGTTGGTTTAAGTTACACAGGTTTTTTTTTTTTTTTTTTTTTTTTTTATTTGGGGTGAATCGTTTCCTGTTTTCTTGCTTTACTCCATATCAGTTGGTGGCGGTAATGCACATTTCACAAGTTTGCCAACCGCCATAAAATCTCATAAGAAGAAGAAGAAATCTAAAGATCAGAATCCTCCACATGGAGCGATTTCACAGGCGGGGTGTGGAGGATGGAACAGCTGCTGGGTGCAGCATCTGCAGGGTTGAAGTTGGTCAGGACTCCGGCACCAGAAGATTAGAAACACCCCAGATTAGAGGAAACGTCTAATCAGCTCCACAGAAACCATTTATATTCATAATCTAATGTTCACTCTGCTCAGATTAAAGGAGATTATTTTAATTCTATATTTCTATTTTCTGTTTATTTTTTTAAATCTTATTTTTGGACAGTTGATGTTCAGGTTTTCTTATTCTGGTCGATAAATCATCAGATATCGTTTTTAAAGCTCTCAGTATCGGTATCGGCCTCCAGAACCACATATGGGTCGGAACCAGCTGCCTGAGGAGGGGATCAGTGCATCTGACCGGTACCAGAACCAGAACCCTGAAACACTCTGGAGTAGGGTGACCAGACGTCCCCGATTTCCGGGGACTGTCCCCGTTTTGGACCACCTGTCCCCGGCTAAAGCTGTCCCCGGAAATGTCCCCGATTTTACCGAGGCGAAAAATGTTGCGTGTAGACTGTTATTACAGTAGAGCTGTTGCGCGTAAAAATAGGTATTACGGTAGCTGGTTGCGCTGCTGATAACATAAAGATAAGGAACAGAGCGCACCACAATAAGGGCGGTAATGATCCTTTTGGATGTCAGCTGCCATTAAAAGACAAAGAGGAAGAGGAGCGCATCACTTTTAAAACAGAAGAAGAAGAAGAAGAGGAAGTTCGTTTTTTACAACCTGTGGCAACTGATGGGGAGCTACGCTGAGTGATGGTAAGTGTGTTAATCAAATAATTTTATTCTGATCGGCCTGATCTTGTGATAAATGTTTGGTTTGTGTCCAGGTTAAAACAATAATAAAAAGTAAGACAAGACCACGAGTTGAGCATGAGTAAAAGACGCTGGGTTAAAATGTAGCAAAATGATTGAAAACTCCTTGTAAGGCGCTAATCTGGTACGCTGGTTCTCCAGGGATCAACAAGGGTTTGTATAAAGATGATTTAGAATGGATAGGTGACCTTTAGTTTATATTTCAGATAGTTATTATAAGTAGAGTTATTTCAATTTGTTTTGATGATTTATGGTTGTGATTTATGAGCATAGACTTCCAGTTTTTGGTGTGCTTTTTTTCTGCTCAGTTTGGATATATATGAAAGTTCCTTGTGAAAAAATAGGAGTCAGTAACAGGAGAACTGAATAAGACAAGATCTACATGATTTGAGAATGATGGAGATAACCACCTGTTTAATGTCCATTTATTATGTGGTTTTTGCTTGTAGCTCCTAATATTGTGGTAATTAGCATTTTTAGTATTTAGATGAGATATTAATAATAATAAGTTTTCATGTTGCACATCCTAATTTTTTTTGGAGGTGATTTTGATTATATAATGTCTCTGTTTTAGAATAATGTAAGATTGATGCTGGAGGAGTGAGGAAGAAGATAGAAAGACAGAAAGGAGATTGAATGAGAGAGGAGGAAACTAGGAACTCTGATAGAAAAAACGGTTGACAAGAAGGGAGAAAAATTTACTTTGAGGAGTAAAGCAGAGAGCAGGAAACATAAGAGGAAGCCTTAATGCACAATACAGAAGCTGTGAAAAGAAGGAAATTATATATGTACATGTTATTGCTGTTTATAAATATGGACTATTCTTGGATTATATACATTGTGTTGATGTTAAGCCTATTCTGCTGTTCAATGGTTAAACTTGTTTAAGACATTAAAAAGGTTATTTTGCTTTTTACTTGCTATGTCTTCTCTTATATTATTTTACCCAAATTACCAGGGCCACTGCCTCAGACCCTGTTCAGTTAATATTTCTGTTTCAAACATTTAAAATGTATAATATGTATTAATAAAGTTCAAGTGATAAAGCGTTGACATGATTTGAGTGATAAACTAACATATTGAGTGATGTAGTGTGCAAAGTATGCTGTGGAACACAGAGTGGCTGTATACTCAGGTTAGTAGGAAAAATGAACCTGCTACTTTGAGACACACAGGCCCCTGATGGGGAACCAACTACCAGTTTTAGTCCGTGAGGCAGACACCCTGTCTACTTTTAAGGCTAGGCTTAAAACTTTCCTTTTTGATAAAGCTTCTAGTTAGAGTGGCTCAGGTTATCCTGATCTATCTCTATAGTTCTGCTGCTATAGGCTTAGACTGCTGGAGGACATAGGGACCCCTTTTTCATCATTCTGCTTCATTCTATCTCTATTCTCCCACTCTGCAGAATCTGTTAGTTCAATCTCTAACGTTCTGCTCTCTCTGCTTTTCCTCAGAGTAGCTTTGCCTCGTCTGTTCCTGTTTGGCTGTGACTCCATCCTGGAAAGAAACATCAGCTGTGCTGCTGCCATCAACACCCTTGTTTATAGATGTTGGAGATCGGCCTGTTTTCCAGTGTAGTCCTGTTTCTCTGACTGTGACTAACTGGATGTGCTCTCTTCGTCCTCTGGCATGGGAGCTGGTTCGGAGCTCGTCTGCCTGGCTGTGTGTTTCCTGGACGGGGTCGCCTTTTACAGCTGCTTTTTGTATCTCTGCTTCTGTCTCCTTGAACCCCAGTGGGCCTCAGCAGATGGCCGCTCACACTGAGCCTGGTTCTGCTGGAGGTTTCTTCCTGTTCAAAGGGAGTTTTTCCTCTCCACTGTCGCTACAAGCATGCTTAGTGTGAGGGATTGCTGAAGAGTCAATGAGTCGATGCAATCAACTGGTTTTCCTTAGATAGAAAACTTTGTATCGATTTGACTGTATGATCTGGTTGAACTGTAAAGGGCCTTGAGATGACATGTGTTGTGAATTTGGCGCTATATAAATAAACTAAATTTAATTGATCTGGCTAGGTGACAGTAAGAAACATATATGAACCTTTACCTGCAGGCTTGACTACTACTTGTTTTTTTTATGTTAATGAAGAAAAAAAATATTTCTTATAGGTATGTAAAGTAGATGTAAACAGAATAAGTATTTGTTGCACTTTTTTGAAGAGGTGGGGAAACTCTGTCTCAACAGACAGCCACAGGCATGGAATAAATGTTTGTATTTACTTTTCTAAATTTCTTTTCATGTCACTCTCCCCTTAGGAGGCGGCAGAGCTCATTGGGCCCCCAAAATTGGAAAGCCCTGCTAATGACCCTTGACCCCTCCGCTCCCACCCCCACCACTTTGCCCCAACCCAGAGACACAGTTCTAGTTTTCTACTAATAACACTATTCATGTTATTAATCTTAGGATATACTAAACGTTTGGAAAGGCACATTCCTGGCTTCTACACTTGATTTTTGTTGTTTAAATATTAATAAATACGTAAAAATATATGAAACCATTACTGTCCCCGTTTCCTAATTTCATCTCGATAAGATGTATTGATTTTTATCCACGAGCAAGAAATGTCCCCAGATTTGATTTCAGAAATCTGGTCACCTTACTCTGGAGCCTCCATCAGAACCAGGCCAGAGTCCGAACCGGTACCAAGAGCAGATAATAATACAAGTTATTTTGGGTTTTCCTTTTCTGTAAATCATTATTAATAAAAACAAACGGCTGAAATACATGTGTAAAAATATTAAACTCTGCAGTGAATCCGTGCAGCTTCAGAACCGGAACCGCTGTGGTTCTGGAGATGCAGCATCCTACTCACCGCGGAGCTTCTGCTGTCGGCCGGCCGGTTAGCCTCCACAGGAAGCCGCCTAAAGGCGAACCTCAGTGGACCGGGAGGTCCGGACGGTACCGGCCTCAGTCCGCTCCTCACCTGGAGCAGCAGTAGGGTTCACGTGTATCATCATCATCATCATCATTAGCCGCGCTCTGAGCTAAGCTAACTAGCTTCCTGACATGCTAACGCAGATACATGATAGAAGAGTGGACGCAGCACTGGCTGTTGGAGCGGGTGAAGTACAGCCGCCATCTTGGAACGGTCAGCGAGGACGCCTCAGCGCTAAGCTGCCTGTATGGCAGGCCCTTATAACATTTATTTGCTTGCCTGAATCCAGACGTCTCAAATTCATTTCTTCCTAATCTGAATAAACATGTCAGACATCTGAAATAAACATTGTTCCCATCTAAAGTGAACTCTGACGAAGACAAACTCACATTTCAGATCTCTATAAGAGAGTTATATAGTCATAATTATTATTTTGGATATCAAAAATTAACATAACATTTTAGATATCCAGAAATCCAATTCTTGACATAAAAAAATCTATTTCTGCTGGTAGAAATGTCATTACAGATATCTACTACTTATTTTATGACTAGTTAAAGTCCAGAAATCTAAGTTTTTATAATACCTCTTCAAAATGCAGTTTTAAATTCTTGCAAAAGAATAATGAGGCTCAATTTTAACATAAAACAAGCAGGCTGACTAGTAAAATTTCTATAATAGATAGACCTAAAGCATTCTACCTAGTCACAATCATAATGTTTCTAGTCAGAACTGTATTTTAGATACCGGTATATACATTAAATTTACCAGTTGAAATAAAATTTGAAGTACTCTGGAATCAAATTTGTTCAGTAATATCTACATTTCAGATATCCACTGGCCGTTTTAACATATATTTGTTTGTATGTCAGATACGTTTAATAGTAGTCCAATCTAAAATGAACATTTCAGATATCTGAAATGTTCATTCTTACTGGTCCAAATGACATCACTTGGTCGTTACTTTCAGATATCTGAAATTACATTACTCCTACATCTAAAACAAACATTCTGGACGTCTAAACATGAAATTCAGATCTCCATAATCCGAGTGTTACTTGTTGTGTTGGAATCGACAGACCTTTGACATCAGAGCTCAGGGATAACTTTTCATGAGTTAAATGGAGAAATACTGTCTGTTTCTCTGATAAAGTTATTGTTCTTATGCCAATCAATGAAATGCCAGCTAATGTTAGCATAGACCTGAGTTAATTCTCTGGGGTTGAAACCTCAGATATACTTATCTGCTGTAATGAGAAGAAGAATGTTGCCTATTTTCACATCAGAATTTGCAGGAAAGGCTTTATTATTGCAACTAAATCAGAATAATCTGCTGATTAATAAGAAAATAACTTTAGGTTTGCAAAGACAGAGCTGAGCCCATGGAGCTGAGTTCACTAAGTGAAGCTGGCGTCATGGGCCTCAGCACTCAGTGACATCATCTGTTCAGACACATCTGGATGGTCTCCTCACAGCTCTCTGAAGGTCCCACATTCACTTCCTCCATCTAAACTTCATATTCCATCCAGCTGCAACGTTCCATCCATTTTACAGCTTTTATTCCAGGACCTTTAACCAATCTTTCCTGTCTTTAATCTAATTCTTTCATATTTATAAGTTAATCATCACCGTAGCTGCATTCAGAGTCAACTCATTTAAATGTTCTAATATTTAGTTAAAAACAACAGTTGATACATACAAATATTGAAATTAAAAGTTCAATCATAAATAAATAAATACCTTTCCGTAAATTTATGTTGTTTGTGTACGTTGGTTAAAAAGCTCATTAAGATGTAAGGAGGAACCTATGTTTTTTGTTCCGCATTTCACATTGTTGCCAATGGGAAAGATTGATTGACACCATTTTTTTTTGCACCTGTTTCTTCAAGAAATTTCACCAGAAAGCTTTAAGACTGGTTTTCTGAGAAAAGCTGTATAAGTTATCTTTATTCCTCTCGAGTTTATTTGCGGCCAATGAGGTATGACTTTGTTTTACTTATGTTTATTTGTGTAAAGCTTTATATTTGTTTTGAGCTAATTTGGGTTCTGTTTCCCTTCTTAGTTCTGACGGCATTTTTGGGGGCTTTATAAGATGTGTCCACAATAAATGGCTGTTAAAAACCAAGGAACGACATTGAGCCTTGATTATCTCGAGAGGAGTAACAATCAGTTTGGTCCTTAGGCTAATAGAAGAACTGGTCTCTTCTCCAGGATTATCTTCAGCCCTTCTTGCTTTGGAAGCATTTGTAGAAACAGAGCAGATCAGGGTTGGGGGGGTGGTTGTGAGGTGTGTTCATGGCCTGTTCTTCCACTACAATGTCGCTCATTTTATTTCTATAGCTCCAGTTTCCAGCATGTGATCTGAACACCCAATAAGGATCATTACCAGCTTATCCAGGAGGAGAGAAAGTCAATAACTGGATGCAAAGTGCTGGTTTTCCTCAGATCTGGTTGATCTGGATTTAGAAAGTGACCTGAGATGACATGCAGCTATAGAAATACACTGAATAACATTGAATGGTCCATGCAAAGCACTGCAGGAATATTGTATGTTTAAATTAGCTGGCAACAGGGAAAAAAATCCACAAATGGTAAATCAATCATAAAGTGCTTAAAAAAAAGGAAAAAAAGATGCTGGAGAGAAAATAACACCTTTATAACATCTCAGCTTTGCATTCGGGCTCAGCCAGCCGATAACAGGTTCTTTACTGCCACCTTCTGGACACTTTCCCCATTAACAGTTATTAACAAAATTGATGTTTTGTTAATTGATGCATCATGTTTTTCATACAGCAGTCTCTAGCAATAAAAATCTAACCTGAAGGTGATAGATGGCAACCACTACAACTAACAATAGAACCTATCACCCATAGAATCTAAAAGTAAAACAAAATTTTAAACACACTAAATCTACAGAAAGATAAATACTTCAGATGTAGACTCTGAAGGACTGAGAAGGAAGGGCAGTCAGGCAAAAAAAACTGGGTTCTTTCATTTAACCACAAAAAAAGGTCAAATTTAGCAAAATGGATCCAGAAAAGAGATCAAAGGAACAAAAACTCCTCAAAATAACCAGAACTAACTCAAACAAATTGACCTGCCTTAATTATTAAAACAAAGAGGAACTTAAATAGTGGCTGATCAGTTCACAGCAGAAACTCACAGCAGGTGAAATTTACACAAACCAAACTAAACCACATGAAGCAAACCCCATCCCCCCCATAGCACTGACATGGTACTGTCCAAATCAGCTGAAACAGAGGATAAATTAAACCAGAATGTGCACTCTCATTTTAAATTACAGCGTAATGGTGATAAACACATTCTAAATAATGAAATGAGTTGTAAATACAACCTTATCTGAAAAACCAATGGAATGATATTTGTTCCCACATCTGTGCGGCTGTAATGTGCAGCCATCCCAGACCAACAAAGAGCAGTCATGTCAGATTTAAAGGCATTCATTTATGGTTAAACATCAGCAGGGGTTGACGTTAAGGATTTTTACCTCTTGCCCAAAGGGCAAGTGACTTTAACATTTCATTTGCCCAGAAACTATTTTTACTTGCCCAGTATAATTTTTGATAAATATAGTTCCTAATATAAATTTTTGTATATATATCAATGAAACATGCTTGTTTTTTTAAATGTTTTTGTAATTCACTGTTTTTTAAGTTTCCAGGTTCCTGGTGTGTATCTGCATGCGTCAGATAATGAACTCACGCCTACATTACCGTGTTAACATGCTTTTCAATCCTTCGTGCACATTTTTTTCAAACTAAACTTTGCGTTAAACTGTTGTGTGCTTGGAAAAATATAAATTAAAATAAACATCTAAAAAAACTTGACAGGTAAAAACTTAAGATACATCACAAGACAGAGGTCAATGTCACAAATGAATAACTTTTATTTTGGAGTCAATGTATGTTTATACAAGATAATATTATTAATATAATGTGACTTTTCTAGAGAATCATTATAATAGTTATTTTATTCAGGGTTTCCACAGTCTGACATCATTTCAGAATTCCCTGACTTTTACTGACTCAGGATTAGTTTAAATGCAGCAACAAGACAATAATAATAACATAACAGGTCACCAATTTAACATGTTTAGCTCTATAACATTTAAATGCACCTCTCCAATATCTAAGAGAAAAAAATTTAATGAACATTTTTTTAATGTATGACCTGCATCACTGTACAGAAGACTGCCATATAATGGCGCTTGCTAGCTTGTTTGCCGTTTTGGTAACTACATCAAAATTACCGCTAGGTGGACAAAAATCACGCCGTCTGGTGGAAAATCACCGGGCTTTTTCAAATCACGTGTACAAAACAACAAAAATGGCGCCAGCAACGCTTCTGGGTCGTTTTCATCGAATGTCTGTGATTTTAAAGTAATTTTGAGTGATAAATCAATTTTTTTTTTTGCGATCACTGCACTCACAAATGCAATGAAATTTGTACTCTCCCAACAATAAAAACTACTGACCCCGGGAGATCAGGCGATGGTTAACATCGAGCACTGGCCTTCGGAGGACGCAGCCCATGAATTCGAGCAGAGCAATAGAGCGGCCATGTTTTCAGGGTCATCCATAGAGCGGGTCATCCATGGAGCGGCCATGTTTTCAGGGTCATCCATAGAGCGGGTCATCCATAGAACGGCCATGTTTTCAGGGTCATCCATAGAACAGCCATGTTTTCAGCTTTATCCATAAGGCAGCCATGTTTTCAGGGTCATCCATAGAACGGCCATGTTTTCAGGGTCTTCCATAGAACAGCCATGTTTTCAGGGTCACCCATAGAACAGCCATGTTTTCAGCTTTATCCATAAGGCAGCCATGTTTTCAGGGTCATCCATAGAGCGGGTCATCCATAGAACGGCCATGTTTTCAGGGTCATCCATAGAACAGCCATGTTTTCAGGGTCTTCCATAGAACAGCCATGTTTTCAGGGTCACCCATAGAACAGCCATGTTTTCAGGGTCATCCATAGAGCGGCCATGTTTTAAGGATCATTTATAGAGCGACCATGTTTTCAGGGTCATCCATAGAGCGGGTTCTTCATAGAGCGGCCATGTTTTAAGGGTCATCCATAGAGCGGGTTCTCATAGAGCGGCCATGTTTTCAGGATCATTTATAGAGCGGCCATGTTTTCAGGGTCATCCATAGAGCGGGTTCTTCATAGAGCGGCCATGTTTTAAGGGTCATCCATAGAGCGGGTTCTCATAGAGCGGCCATGTTTTCAGGATCATTTATAGAGCGGCCATGTTTTCAGGGTCATCCATAGAGCGGGTTCTCATAGAGCGGCCATGTTTTCAGGATCATTTATAGAGCGGCCATGTTT
This sequence comes from Cyprinodon tularosa, assembly GCF_016077235.1. Classification (NCBI taxonomy): domain Eukaryota; kingdom Metazoa; phylum Chordata; class Actinopteri; order Cyprinodontiformes; family Cyprinodontidae; genus Cyprinodon; species Cyprinodon tularosa. The sequence continues at coordinate 140,347 of NW_024038058.1, forward strand.
TAAGGCTCATCCATAGAGCGGGTTCTCCATAGAGCGGCCATGTTTTCAGGGTCATCCGTAGAGCGGACATTTTTTCAGGGTCATCCATAGAGCGGGTCATCCATGGAGCGGGTCATCCATAGAGCGGCCATGTTTTAAGGGTCATCCATAGAGCGGGTTCTCCATAGAGCGGCCATGTTTTCAGGGTCATCCGTAGAGCGGACATTTTTTCAGGGTCATCCATAGAGCGGGTCATCCATAGAGCGGGTCATCCATAGAGCGGCCATGTTTTCAGGATCATCCATAGAGCCGGTCATCCATGGAGCGGCCATGTTTTCAGGGTCATCCATAGAGCGGGTCATCCATGGAGCAGCCATATTTTCAGGGTCATCCATAGAGCGGGTCATCCATAGAGCGGCCATGTTTTCAGGCTCATCCATAGAGCGGGTCATCCATGGAGCGGCCATGTTTTCAGGGTCATCCATAGAGCGGGTCATCCATAGAGCGGCCATGTTTTCAGGATCATCCATAGAGCGGCCATGTTTTCAGGATCATCCATAGAGCGGCCATGTTTTCAGGATCATCCATGGAGCGGGTTCTCCATAGAGCGGCCATGTTTTCAGGATCATCTGTAGAGCGGACATTTTTTCAGGGTCATCCATAGAGCGGGTCATCTATAGAGAGGCCATGTTTTCAGGGACATATATAGAGCGGCCATGTTTTCAGGATCATTTATAGAGCGGCCATGTTTTCAGGGACATATAAAGAGCGGCCATGTTTTCAGGCACAGGGTCATCCATAGAGCGGGTTCTCCATAGAGCGGCCATGTTTTAAGGGTCATCCATAGAGCGGGTTCTCCATAGAGCGGCCATGTTTTCAGGGTCATCCATAGAGCGGGTCATCCAATGGATTGAATTTAAAAAGCATCCATTTCTTCCAGAAAAGTCTTCAATATTGTCTTTACGATGTAGTTTAGTATTCTTTAATTATTTAAGGATATAAATAAAGTTTTTTCAGTACCGTAATTACATTATTTTTTGGCGACACGGAAGTTATTCTGTTCGCGCAGGCGCAAATGAGCTGATGGTACAGATCGTGCTACCGGTACGGATCGGGTAGCGACAATCGGGTCATCCATAGAGCGGCCATGTTTTCAGGGTCATCCATAGAGCAGCCATGTTTTCAGGATCATCCATAGAGCAGGTCATCCATAGAGCGGGTCATCCATAGAGCGGCCATGTTTTCAGGGTCATCCATAGGGCGGCCATGTTTTCAGGGTCATCCATAGGGCGGCCATGTTTTCAGGGTCATCCGTAGAGCAGCCATGTTTTCAGGGTCATCCATAGGGCGGCCATGTTTTCAGGGTCATCCGTAGAGCAGCCATGTTTTCAGGGTCATCAATAGGGCGGCCATGTTTTCAGGGTCATCCATAGAGCAGCCATGTTTTCAGGGTCATCCATAGAGCGGGTTCTCCATAGAGCGGCCATGTTTTAAGGGTCATCCATAGAGCGGGTTCTCCATAGAGCGGCCATGTTTTCAGGGTCATCCATAGAGCGGGTCATCCAATGGATTGAATTTAAAAAGCATCCATTTCTTCCAGAAAAGTCTTCAATATTGTCTTTACGATGTAGTTTAGTATTCTTTAATTATTTAAGGATATAAATAAAGTTTTTTCAGTACCGTAATTACATTATTTTTTGGCGACACGGAAGTTATTCTGTTCGCGCAGGCGCAAATGAGCTGATGGTACAGATCGTGCTACCGGTACGGATCGGGTAGCGACAATCGGGTCATCCATAGAGCGGCCATGTTTTCAGGGTCATCCATAGAGCAGCCATGTTTTCAGGATCATCCATAGAGCAGGTCATCCATAGAGCGGGTCATCCATAGAGCGGCCATGTTTTCAGGGTCATCCATAGGGCGGCCATGTTTTCAGGGTCATCCATAGGGCCAAGGGCGCAGATAGCTTGTACGTCAGGGGTGTTCTGACGTACACAGATTCGAATGACCCTCAATCCGTCCCCCCCACTTTTATAAAAAAAAAAAAAAACATATGGCGAAACTCACAGAAAATCAAAAAGCTTTTTCTAATTTACTGCTTTGCAACAACAACATAAAACAGTCAGATCATAGACGGGCAATCGTTTTGTTTAACTGCAGGCTGCCTGCGTCGTAGAGATTCAAATCTAAAAGTTATCCTGTCTCTGGCATTTACGTCTCGAGCCTGGTTTCCATGGTTACTCAGACAGACAGTAGTGGCGGGACAGTTCCCAATTCCGGAGTCCGGACATCAACATGAGGCCAGCCAAACCGAAAAAACAGAAAACAATTGCATCCTTTTTTCGAAAAGCACCAACTGTAAGTAAACTGTTCATTGCGGTATCATATCACCTTGCATTTTTTTGGTTGTCTGTTCGATGTCGCCGTGGAAAAAAGAGTGGAGACGGTCAGTGAGAATAGCGTGAAGAGAGGTGCCAATGTCATAAGGCGGGAGGCAGGGGGAATCGACTGGCATTTATTTATTTATAATGAAATCGACTGTTCCGACTTTTTCTGGAGTTGTTGGGGGTCTTTCAGAAATATGTAGGCTACAGTAGGCTACTTGAATCCGTATTTATGTCAAGCCAAATGGTTTAGGTTGTTACAGGTTGAATCATGAGAAAAACGAACTTCAAAGCTAGACAAATTCCACTACACAGGGGCGGATTTTGGAAATTTTGGGCCCTAGGCAAAGACAGGCATGGGGCCTTCTGAATTGAGAAGACAACATATAGAACAGACCCATTATACAGATACAGAAATTTTAATAGAATAGAAATTTGAGGATGTCATGTATCTTCAAGTTTGTCCATGTCACTGTAACTCGGAGGAAAGAATCTCTCTCTCATATATATATATATATATATATATATATATATATATATATATATATATATATATATATATATATATATATATATATATATATATATATATATATATAATGTGTGTGTGTGTATATATAAATAAATAAAAGGTGCATGTCACAGGAAAGACTAGTGATGTTACAAATATGACAATTGCTTAAACTACAGAACAGTAAATTATTTAATCTATAATTAACGTGGCCCTTAACATCCCCAGCTGTACACAATAACACACATTAAAGCAATGTTAATACAAAGCTGTAAAGTAGAGTGAGACGTTGATAATAACTTCCTTATGTTTTTTGAATGTATAAATTTAATTATAAAGGACTAAAACACCTAAAACTTATGGGTGATTTTACAACATTTAAAAGCCTGAGATTTTACTGAAATTGGGGCTACTGGGGCTCACTGGCCTTAGATGTAATGAGCGAACTGGAAGTGCTGAATACATCGCTCCAAAAAAGCACCCAGACATTGGAGGGCATGGTCTCTGCAGTCTCAGTTGTCCAAGAGAGTTTACGGGACAAAAGAAAGCCAGCCCACTTTGAGGCAGTCTTTAAGGAAGCAGTGGATATGGCTGAGAAGCTGTCTCTAACACATAGGCCCCCAAAGAGATATTCTGGGCCAGCACCTGCACACAGGCCAGAATCTGCTGTGGAGTACCACAGAGTGGAGTTCTACAGAGTTCTTGACAAAGTAGACACACAACTTTCTTCATTTGAGGCCATTTATTGAAAAGCCATGTAAAGTACTTATTTACAAATTTGTTTTTGTATATATGTAGGCTTTGCTGTTCGTGTTTCTGTGTGTTTACAGCCTGCACTTAAAGTCAGTCCATGTTTAAATAAAACCTTTTTTTTTTCACACGTCATGTGGCATGTTTGGTGAGTACTTGGTACCAATACATGTTATTTTCTTGCAATGATGGGCAATTAAGATTGATGGGTTGTCATAGCTGAGTAATAGCCAGTAATAGGGCTCAGGATCCACGTTGCATTGTGGGACGTCGCAGCCATATTGACTGCTACGCAAACGTAAGCATAGCTCTGACACAACGTTGTTGTTGAAAGAAGAGACAGAAGTAGAGAGAAAAAAGATGTTAAAATCCCGAAAAGGATCTAGAATTTACCGGGACACATTAAATAGAGAAGCCAGGGACCGGTATGGTGACAAAATCAGCATTGTTAATCATTTGGATCCATATAAAGTTCCAAACAATGAGTGGAGCACCAATGAGTGAGCGCCTATACTTCAAAACAGTTCCCAAGCTACAAGTCCCTGGAGTCTCATGTGCAGTTCATGAATGGATGGGTTCAGGAGCTGCAGATCATAAAGCCAGCAAACAGTGGGAACACAGTAATCCGTACGAAGGTAAGCTGTGATCAGAGGGGCTCTGGAACCTGCTAGTTTAGCAACTGCTAACCGCTAAGGCTAACAACCACTCACGCATGTAATGTACTTTTAACTAGCTGCTATGTGTTTAAAAGGTGTAGTTAGTAACGTTAACTGCCAACCCTCCGGGTTTCTCGCGTATTTGAGCCTTTTCCCGCTGCCGTTTTTATTATTTTCCCGTAAAAGATCCCAACTTTGAAGGAAAGAAACACTGTAGGCTATAAAATAAAACCGTGCATCTTTAACTTACCAGAATGAAAATGCAGGGAACATACTCTCATTGACATCGGAATACTGTGGAAAGTTATGTTCGGTCGTCTTACAGCCGCGATCCAAGCTAGCCGACGACTCTTTATCTCTGACGCTTGGTCTCCATGGTTACGCCTCCAGTCAGGAAAGCGGTGGAAAGTTAACCCATTTTCTATGTTTCCATGGCGATCATGTGTTGAGCTGTTACAGCCCACAATACAGCAACGGTTTACCATGGTTGAAATCAAGTTAAGGTGAAATTAATCAAATTAAAACACGGCTGAGAGGGAGTACAGTACGCGGTAGTCATAGGCAGTAGTCTGAGCTGCTGTAAAAGACGCATTCAACATGGCGGCGACGCGAAGTGCTTACGTCACGATGACCAAGCCCTATAGTAACTGTCCCCCACAGTTTCAAAAACCTATCTGCGCCCCTGCATAGGGCGGCCATGTTTTCAGGGTCATCCGTAGAGCAGCCATGTTTTCAGGGTCATCCATAGGGCGGCCATGTTTTCAGGGTCATCCGTAGAGCAGCCATGTTTTCAGGGTCATCCATAGGGCGGCCATGTTTTCAGGGTCATCCATAGGGCGGCCATGTTTTCAGGGTCATCCATAGAGCAGCCATGTTTTCAGGGTCATCCATAGGGCGGCCATGTTTTCAGGGTCATCTATAGAGCAGCCATGTTTTTAGGGTCATCCATAGAGCAGCCATGTTTTCAGGGTCATCCATAGAGCACGTCATCCATAGGGCGGCCATGTTTTCAGGGTCATCCATAGAGCACGTCATCCATAGGGCGGCCATGTTTTCAGGGTCATCCATAGAGCAGCCATTTTGTTTTCAGTCTTTATTCGGATCAACTGATGGTTGATTCGAATAAAGTTCTGTGTGACGCTGCGCTCAGAATGATTCAGAATGACTTTATTAATGCCTGCTGGGAAATCCTTTAACAAACCAAGAAATGAAGTAAAGAAAGGAAGGAGAACCCCCCATCATTTCCTTCTGCCTTGCCTGCCTCTCTGCATGATAGCTGCCTTTGCATGGAGTTCATCTGAGCCAGAGGCAGGAGGCGGCCTGGACCAGCCCCGCTGGGGAGGGCGGAGCCACGGAGGAGGTCTTAACTCCAGAAGGCTGCTCCCCTCCTCACTGCCAAGGTGCGGGGCTCAGCAGGAGCAGTAACAGGCCGTGCACATGCTGGGACCATCATCAGCCCCCCCCCCCCACCACCACCACCCTAAAGGAGAGGAGCTAGCAGCTCTACCAGGAACCATGACTTGTTGTGACTCTGAGGTCCTCTGAAGGAGCGAGCATCCGTGAACGCGCTTGGACTGGACCGCACGGCCCGCAGGATGCAGCACCCGCTGGACATGAGCGCGCATTACTACCCGCCGGACGTGCAGCCGGACCACAGGACGCACCGGTACCGGAGCTTCATGATAGAGGAGATCCTGACGGACCCCCCGGAGAACAAGGCGTCTGCACCGGCCGGGGAGCTGCTGAGGTTCGGGGTCCAGGCTCTGCTGGCCGCCCGGCCCTTCCACAGCCAGCTGGGTGAGAACCGGAGCGAACACGGACTCAGTGTGAGCCAGAAGCTTAATCAGTTATTGATTCTGATTTAATCTAATCCTAAATGGAGATAAATGTTCAAAAGATTTGATTTTATACTTTATTTTCAATTAGAAAAAATGCAGAAGGTCTCATTAAAAACGTTAAAATGATTAAACAGCTTCTGGAAGAGATAGATCTAGATGGTCAAATAATCAAAACTTCAGGTGTAAAATGGCTCCATGTTGATTCACAGAACATAGAACTAGAACCTCCTGTTGTAACATCACTGACTCCTATATCTCTCTCCTCCCGGTCCTCCTCCAGTGCTGAAGGCCGACCAGGCGGGCCTCCTCAAGCTGCCCCTGCCCCCCCTCTCCTGCTCGCTGGGCAGCCCGCTGCTGTCCGCCCCTCCGGGCCTGCAGGTCGGCTCCGCCGGACACCACCTCCCTCTGGACCTCCACCTCCGCGAGAAGCTGGAGGCCGGAGCGGACGGAGGCGGGAAGAGCAAGAAGGGCCGCCGGAGCAGGACGGTGTTCACCGAGCTGCAGCTGATGGGCCTGGAGAAGCGCTTCGAGAAGCAGAAGTACCTGTCCACCCCCGACAGGTGATGCTCCCCAGGAAGCTCTGCTGGTTCGGCGGAGAAAAGAAAATCTAGTTTAGTTTGATCGGAGGAAGAAAAATCAAACGGTTCGGTTCTGAACATCCAGAACCTTCTGGGTAGAAATGAGCAGCGGAGGTTCTGCTCCTGGTTTTATCTAAAAGATTTATCTCATTTTATTACATTTAAAAATAATCTGAACATGATGCAGAATCATCAGATAGTAAATCTGATTTATTTATAATAATAACTGTTAGAATCAATCATGGTTAAATAATTAATTATTTAAACTGCATAAAGGTTCAAACCTAAAGGTGATTATGATTAAAACTATAAAATTAATTATTGGAATTATTAAACTCATTAGTTTTCATTTTGATCAAATATATTTTATTAATGCTAAATGCATAAACCTTTAAAATAATCTATAAAACTCTAATAAATATTTATCATTTAATGTTTGCGTTGAAATGACTGAAGTTAAATTTATTTATATTTATAAACCTGCTGCTGATCATCTCACTGGTTTTACTGGGATTCTCTACTGGTTCATTTTATTTGGTCAAAAATCCAAAAAGATTTAGCATTAATGTTTTAATTGTTTTTATTTTTAACATGAATAAATGTTAGTATAATGCTTTAATTTTTTAAAAATTTTAACGTGAATTAATTTTAGTATTAAAACTTTAATTAACATTTCATGGCAGCAGGGCTGTTACAGTAACTACATGTTCTTTAATAGATCAATGATTGTATTATTTCTTTAACTGGGAGGTGAAATAAGGAGAGCTTAGAAAACACAACATAGAAAAGTTCTGTCGTTTCTGATCTTTGCAGAATAGATCTGGCTGAATCTCTGGGCCTCAGTCAGCTGCAGGTTAAAACTTGGTACCAGAACCGGAGGATGAAGTGGAAGAAGATTGTAAGTCTGGCTCTGCTGCTTTTTAATCTAGAAGATTAATAATAATCTGCTGATAATAAGGGGGGGCCTCTCTGCTCGCAGGTTCTGCAGGGCGGCGGTCTGGAGTCCCCCACCAAGCCTAAAGGCCGACCGAAGAAAAACTCCATCCCCAGCAGCGAGCAGCTGACCGAGCAGGAGAGATCTGCTGCAGAACTGGAGCCAGCGGCCCGCTTTGACCAGGAGGACTGAAGAACTGGAGGACAGGAGGACTGGAGGACAGGAGGACTAAAGGACTGGTGGACAGGAGGACTAAAGGAATGGAAGACAGGAGGACTGGAGGAATGGAGGACACGAGGGCTGGAGGACTAAAGGACTGAAGGACTAAAGTGGACTCTATGTGAGCCGCTGCAGAGGGGTTAACCCCCCCATGATGGACTCGGTGCTTCTGAGGAAGGAAGGAATCTGTGCAGTAGGTCTGTTCTCCTGCTGGATCGGCTCTGTCTGCATCCCTTTATGTATCCGCCATCTTTAATTATTAAATATATTTTCAGTAACTTCGGCTCCTTTCATTGGAAACCAGAATCAGCTGCTAACTTCACATGATCCCAGTTTAACCGGCAGAGGAGACCAGTCTGCTTTACTGGGGCCCAAAAGATCAGAACCAGAACCGCCCCAATGCTTTGTGCTCTGCACAGAAAGGAGGAGATTATGATGCAGAACCAGAACCCAGCAGAACCAGAACCCTGCAGAACCAGAACCCCGCAGAACCAGCTCTGCGTTCATTTAGGCTCTGCTGGAACAAAGATGGTTTTTCATGTTAAAGCTGCTGCTGGGATCTGAAGAATCTAGATGTTCCAGCAGGTTCTGATGCTGCCTGCTGGGATCTGGAGAATCTAGATGTTCCAGCAGGTTCTGATGCTGCCTGCTGGGATCTGGAGAATCTAGATGTTCCAGCAGGTTCTGATGCAGCAGAACTTTTAACTTAAAGGATCCATTTTTATTTGATTGATAAAAAGCAAAATTAATAATTAAGGCAGAAATAACGGATAGATAAATAACAGAAAGATCAGCATGTTTCCTCAGATTTTCAACAATTCAAACTATTTTTTATTTATTTGGACACAAAATAGAGAAATAAACTAATTTATCAAACAACGTGTTCCTTAAAATGTTTAATAATTTAGAATATTATTAATAAGATCACTTATTGAACTCAATTTAATCTGTCTGGTTCTGCTAATAAATAAAACTATAAATCGATTAATAAAGAAAAAAAAATCAACAAACAACCAGTTTTAAAAAAAAGTTTTTTAAAAGCATCTTAAAACGTTTTTAAGATGCTTTTAATATGAATTATATATATATATAAACACCGTATATATCTAAGTAAATTTGTAGCAACAGTAGAAGTGAAAATTTTTCACTGCAGAAACGATCTAGAAATAAATAAAATGTATTTATCCTTCATTTCAGACGTTAAATAGGTGATCTACTCTTAAAATAAGATAAATAGAAAATATTCACTTCATATATTAATTGTAAATAGTGACCCCCTCTATAAAGAAATAACTTATTTAGATTTATTTTTTATTTTCAGTGTAAAAACGAAGCGAACTAAAATCAAAGAAATTGAAATACATTTTTCTCAGTAAAATCGCAGATTTAGGATCTTGATCGGAACCAGGAGCTGAGGCCGAATCCGGACCCAGAACCGAACCAGAGGAATAACCGGGGCCAAATCTTCAGCAGCGGATCCAGAACCGGAACCGAGGAGCAGAGATTCTGCTGGGCTCCCAGTGAAACCAGTAAACCAGTGAAATGGATCATGAGGAGAAACGATGAGAAAACAGAGGAGGAAAAACGGCCCGGTTTCCCAAAACCAACAGAAGCGAATCCTGGAAATTAGAACCGGACCGAAAAAAATATAATAAAACACAAAGACTGAAAAAATATATATAATAAAACAGAAAGACCGAAAAAATATAATACAACATAAAGACCGAAAAAAAAAATATAATAAAACAGAAAGACCAAAAAAAATATAAAACATAAAGACCAAAAAAAAATATAAAACATAAAGACCAAAAAATATATAATAAAACAGAAAGAGTGAAAAAAATTAATAAAACACAAAGACTAATAAATATCCAATAATAATAGTGTTGTTGTTTTTTTTTGTAACGAAGCTAAAGTTGAAATTAATCTGATTTTAACTGCAGCGTTTAGAAATTCAATGTTTTTTCATCTCAACCTGAAAATAGAGAAATAATAGAACATGATGACAGATCCGCCATAATGATACTAATAATAATATTAATATTATCATTGCTGTTATTTGTTGTTTTTATTATTTTTGTTTATCTGCTGTTTGTTAATAATTAATCTCTGTAGATCATCTACTAAAGCTCGATGCTTACCGGGATTATTCAGCTTTAATAAACCTTCATCTGAAATAATCTCTATGAGAATAATCAATAATCTCTGTCAGACCAGAATCAATATTCTGCTGAAAAAAATTAATGAATGTTTGACATTTTGCCTCCAGTGCAGAGTGACGTCATTAACTGATTGAACTGTAGGATGCTGCAGCTTTAGCATCTTTAGCATCATTAGCATCTTTAGCATCATCAGCAGCTTTAGCATCATTGCATGGGGTGGAAACCAGAGGTTCTGAGTTTGAGTCCCACTCTCACAGCCTCCACTCTGGGTCCCTGAGCAAGACCCTTAACCCCACACTGCTCCCCGGGCGCCGCACAATGGCAGCCCACTGGGGATGAGTTAAACGCAGCGGTGGAATTCCTCCAATGTGAGATCAATTAAGTTCAATTGTTTATCATCAGACGGGGGCGGTTTGGACCCAGCGGGCCTCCGTAGTGGCTGCAGGGTCGCTCCTGACCAGACGGGTGATGAAGTCACTTCCTATTGGGAGAAATGCTCCTTTTTGTTTTCCATCAGCGGTGGAGAGGCGTTTATAAAAAGCCTGTCATCATCATCATTATCATCATCGTCATCATCATCAGCAGCGCCAGGTTTATTTGGCTGGGAATAAATCTGAATGTTTGTTTTAGCAAATGAGGATTAGATGAATTTCTGCTCCACTCTGCTGAGTTTTATTTATACAGCAGCTGTCAAACATCATCAGCAACAATCAAACACACAGCTGTTTGTTCTCACCAGCAGAACCAGGCCAACCGGTCCTGGAACCAGAACCAAGGATCGGTCCTGGTTCCGGCTCAATCCAAGCTTTTTTTTGGATTTAAAAGTAAAACTTCCTGAAAAAGGACCTGGATTTCAGAGGTGGTCTTCCTCCTCTTCAGGGTTGATATTACTGGTTATTATAATAATAACTTTAATCATTTAATTTTGTCTCTAAAATGGAAACCACCAGCAGGCGTTGACTGAATGTCGTTGTTTAACTTTTCTAAATAACATCAAACTGTCCAAACACTGAAATCATCTCACTACAGCTTTAGTTTGAAATTAAATCTAAAATTATTTAATAAATATTAATGGATTGATTTGAAGAGAGACTTTTTACTGAGGCTCAATGTTTAGTTCAGCCTAATATTTCCTTTCATTCTTTTAAGTTTTAAAAAAAATAACTTAATTGCTGCTTTTAACACTGGAAATGATTCATGTCTATCCCTCCAGTATAAATCCTACAGTATAAAAACATAGAAGTTAGAGGATCAACTTCAGCTTTTTACTCCAGTAAAAGTACTATTGTTTAAAACTACTTAAGTATAAAAGTAAAAGTAATGCAGGATAAACTGCCTTAAAGGCCAGAAGCTTTACTGCTCTACTCTATTAAAGGAAAATTTTTCTACAATTCTGGATGATAACTTCCTTAGACTTCATTTTCTTAGTTTTATAACTAATGGTAACAGAGTCACATTTAACTTTGCATCATCTTGAAAAACCTTTTATTTTGGTTTTTGGCGAGCAACAAGTTGGGGCAGCACCAATTACACCCATAAAGAAAAAAAAACCGAATTATTTTGATGGTTTTTATTGTATTTAAATTCCAACAGTCCATCATGAAAATGAGCTTAGATGAAACAAAACTAAGGAGACTATTTTTAAAATATAATGTATATTTCCTCCAGTAAAGTATCGATAGCCAATATTTCTACTGAAGGAAGGAAGTATTTGTATTCTTGTATTCTGGACTTAATTATTTAGTTTAAACAAATTGTTATTGTAGCCTTGTTTTATATATTTAATGCTGCATTTTATTCTTTTGTTTTGTTATTTTTAGCCATGTTCAGTTTTCAGCTGTTTTAATGGGCTCTGCAAATAAAGTTTATATTAATGATATACAGGTACATATAAAATAGAACAGAATTGTTGAAAACTAAGTAGGAAAAAACTTGCAGAGGCTATATCTATATATCTATATAGATATATCTATCAACTAACGATTATTTTGCAAACTGATCAATTTTTTGAAATTTTTTTTAATTAATCAATTTATAATGGGATAACCAAATTTTCCTGAAGAAGATTTTTTACAGAATTAAACCAGTTGAAGCTAAAACTTTTCCATTTGGATTATAGAGCACAATGACAGAAAAAATAGATTTTTAAAATCTTAAATGCATCATGTTTATATTTTTTTTTATTTTTACAGTGTTGGTATAATTACTGCTCTCAGTGGGTCGCTCTGTCAGCTAAAGGCAGGTTTAACAGTCTCTTTACTTCAGTTAGCGATTAACTAAATTAGTTTAAAATGATTTTAATAATGGGGGGTTCTAATCAGCCCCCCACCCTGCCTCCTCCCCATCCTCCTCCTCCTCCTGGGATACGTCTGCCTGGGAAAGCAGAGACCCACGGATCATCTCTCCTAAATCAAATCAATTCACTAAATTAGACTGATTAAAAATCTTTTTTTTTCCATTAATGTGAAAAATAAAGACTGAACTCTGATCTGTGCAGGAAAAGTCCAACTTCATCTGTTGGTCGTCAGCATTGTATGCGATATGTAGAAATGCGGGATGTAGAGCAACAGAGGAGCATAACTAAAGAGAAATAAAAGATATTAAAACCATTGCTGGTTTATTGTTCATGTTCTGCTGCAGATCGCTCAGAAAACGTGTCTGACGTGTAAATCTCTGGCTATCATGATTGATTTCATTTTCAGACTCTGCAGCAGGAGGCCAAGAAAAGCTTCCTCCTATTTTCACTTCATCCATATCATTCCACGCTTTGCCCTCGCTACCTTTTTTTCTTCTTTTTATCTGCCTGAGCACCTGTTGCCAAAAACTTTCCAACCAGAACCAGGTCCAGCTGGCTACCAAAGACTCGTAGAACAGCAGCGGGTCTGTGTTTACAGCTCTGAGCTACGGAGCCATTTTCTGGGAGGAAGTGGGTGTTTTGTGAACTGCCTCCTCTCTGCCGGCCCGTTCCCTTCAGGGTTCCTTTGAAATGGTGAAGCGCTCTGCCCCGCCCCGCCTGCTGACCCAGTTGGTCCTGGTTGTGCCGGGGACGTGGCAGAGTAGGATCAGACCCGCCTGGATTTTGTCTCTGGGTTCAGTCCAAATGGACCTTCATTATTCCCAGCATGGTGTTTGAAGGAGCCATAATCAGTCTAAAGGCATCATTCAGAGCAGCGCTTACAGCAGAGGGAGGATCCAAACCGTTCTTAGTCATGTTCTCGCCTATTGGAGGGCTGAATCATGCGGTACGCAGCCTGATGACAGCTTGGCCTAAACAACAGAGCTGAGGCTGAGGAGCAGAAAAACAGGAGCAGGCAGGGAGAAACAGGCTCCTTCAGGATGCTGGGTCCCTCCTGGGCCCAGTGTTGGACAGTGAGGACTTCCCACATAAATTACAATCAGGAGGAAGCGTCAGCCAGCAGGAATCCACAGATTTGGAACAATCAGACAGTCGGATCATTAATAGGGCCCTCTGTGAGGTCGTGCTTTGGTGTGAGCATTCAGACGCTGAGCCCATTTTACAGACAGCGGCTGTTTATGGAATCTGAAGGTTCATGCTTAAACGCAGCCCTCACCTGGGGGGGTCCTGGGTTAGGGTGGTGGTGTCAAGCCCCTTCTTCAGCGACACACAGGAGGATTTTTCTGCCATTAAAGAGCCCCTGATTAATTTAGCACATGAGCTAAAACTGCAAGTGGAGCAGATGATCCCCGTTAGCCTGAAACCCGCCGCTCCTCTCAGGGGCCTGGACGATGCTGAAAACAACCAGAGGGGCCTCCCAATCAGCCAAGATGACTGAACACACCCCAAACAATAAACTACGGCTGCTACCAAGTAAACATGGTTTGGCTGTGTTAGCGTTAGCAAATTTACTGGCGAACAGACAAATTTATAACTGCACTATCTGATAACGATCTGCTAAAGTGAAACCTTATTTTGGGGCAGGAGAACTCTGTTAAAGTAATCCTGAGGGTTATTAAAAAGTGGTCAGAAAGGACAGGGTTGTGAGGAAATACTGTTATTTCTCCACCTTCTATGTCATTTGTTAGCAAAAGATCTAAAGTAGGAAGATGAGAATGTGTGGGACTATTCACATTTTGAACAAAGCCTAAGGTATTTTTAAAGGCTGCTCTAAAGCTATCCCCTTCAATGTCAGCATGGATGTTAAAATCCCCCACTACGATGACCCTGTCAGTATTTAATATTAAATCAGAAAGGAGCTCTGAAAACTTGTCTAAAAATTCGCTGTGTGGTGTGGAGGCTGCAGCGCCTCAGACTGGAAGAAGGTGAGAACAGCAGAGAGGATCATGGAGGCTCCTCTTCCCTCCATTAAAGACATTTCATCCCAGCGCTGCGTGTCCCAAGCCCGTGACATCATCAATGACCCCTCACCTCCCCCACCATTGACTGTTCTTCCTGCTGCCCTCGGGCAAGAGACTTCGAAGCATTGGCTGCAGGTCCAGCAAGTTCTGCAACAGCTTCTTCCCCAACGCCATCAGACTGATGAATGTTTTGTAAAATTGGTTTTTGTATTGTATTTTACTATATTTTATCATATATCAAAATGTTAGAACTGTAAATTTACAGTCATATGTTCAGTCAGGTTCTGCAACAACTTCTTCCTTACCGCCATCAGACTGATGAACTGTTTGAGAAAACTCTAAATCATGTCACAGACTCTGCATCACACTGATGACACCGAACCAAAACTCTGCACCATATATATTAGTGCTCTGAACTTCATGATCAATGCATCTTTTCTACCCGTCAGGATTTGGTTATTGAGTGTTGACCCAAAGCAGAGGCAGGAAGCCAGAGGTGAATTTCATTGATTTAATTAAAAAGGGATACTGAAAACAAAGGCAGGTTATCCAAAAATCCAAAAGAAAACAAATTCCAAACAAACATGAAACCAGGAGTCCAAAAATCCCCGAATCATAAACAAGTCTAAACGTACCAGAAACCATGGAGACATCAGGGGAATCACAATCATAAGGAGGAAGGCACAGAGAGAAGGAGTTGGAGCAAGTTTGATGGTGTTTGACGAGGACCCAGCAAAGGGGACCTGAAGAGAGAGGGCTTTTAAAGGAGACTGAGACAAAGAGGAGGCTAACGAGGAAACTGGGAGCAGGTGTGCACAGAACAAGAGGGAAAGAGCTAGGGAAGAAGGAGAACATAAGAGGGCGGCAGAGAGCAACAAAAAAGAAACCTGGAAGACTGGAAATACCGCAATGTTAAATTACTAGGACTATAAAACAAGGAGTAAAGCAAGACTGAATACTGAAAATAAAAACATAACAGAAACCTGACAATACCACACTGTTTATATTTCATCATTTCTGCACTTTATGGACATTAAATGTCATGTGAGCTATACTAAACCAAATTTTGTTTTCTATAAACTCTGTGTACAAAATGATACTAAAAGTTTTCCAAATCATAACTAGAAGGAGTTGCCTGATTTATGCTCACAAATTCCTCTTGCTGCAGCCAGGTTTCTGTAAGGAAACATAAATCAATGTGATTATCACAAATCAAATCATTAACTAGCAGACTTTTAGAGGAATGAGATCTTATGTTAAATAAACCACATTTAACATTTTCTGAATTAACATTTTAATTTAAAATTAGATCCTCATGATTTATGCAATCAGTCAATCAGAGAGTGGAGCACTGATCACTGAAGTTCAGAAATCAGTGGAAACTTTTCTGTTAGTTGTGAATAGTCTAAAGAAGCGCAGCCAGGGTGGAGCTTTATTAATTAGAATTAAATATAGAGAAAAAGCATTTGATAAAGGATGAAATAAGGTATGATCTGAAGAGGTTTTTAGGATGCTTTAAAAATCTGTTTTAATTCAGTCCTAGAAGGACTGTACATCATCCTCCCTTACCTCCAGCTCAGACCCCAGTCTGTCACTGTGTCTCCCCAGCAGTGTCTTTCATCCAGATACAGCTCTGTTGAACTAAACTAAACTATTTTTTCAGAGCTTCTGGGGTTTTTCCAAAAACTGATGGAACAATTAATTAGCAGTCTGTGGTGTTATTCTGTCTAGATTCCCCCATTGTAAATATATATGCAGGTTATTTTCTAAAAAACTGAGCCAAAAGAAAGTATAAAACACAAAAATGAGAAAAATGACACCAGCAGGTCACGATAATTTCATGATCTGCCGAGTTTTGGTTCTGTTTAGTTTTCACTTTGAGTTTTCAGTTATTCTTGGATTTCTATTATTCTGTATTATTAAGATTTTTTTTAATCATTTTTGAATTCTTAGTTTTACTCTTCCTTATTATCATTTATTAGCATTTGATGAGTTATTTATTTCTTGGTCCAGTTTTAGTTAGAGTTCTTCTCTCATCTTTAGGTAATATTTTCTATGGCTTCAGTTAACTCCATTCCCTTCTCTTCGAGTTTTATTCTTGGTCATTATTTATTTTCTACCCATTGGTCTTATTTTCCTTTTACTTCACTTTAGTTCTTTTCAATTCAGTTCTATTCAGTTTATTTCTATAGCGTCAATTCACAACACATTTAATTTCAAGGCACTTTACAGTTCACCACATCATCCAGTCAGATTGATTCAAAGTTTTCTATCTAAGGAAAACCAGTTGATTGCATCGACTCATTGCCTCTTCAGCAATCCCTCAAACGAAGCATGCTTGTAGTGACAGTAGAGAAGGCAGTCTACCCTTTTCCGCCTCATGACCATGGTCTCGAATTTGGAGGCACTGATCCTTATTCCGGCCGCTTCACACTCGGCTGCAAACCGCTCCAGTGAGAGCTGTAGATCACGTCCTGATGAAGCCAACAGAACCGCATCATCTGCGAATAACAGAGGCCACAAAAACAGATCCCCTCAGCACCTTGGCTGTGCCTAGAAATTCTGTCGATAAAAGTAAAGAACAGAATCGGTAACAAAAAGCAACCTTGGCGGAGTCCAACCCTAACCGGAAATGAGTCCGACTTACTGCCGGCAATGTGGACCAGGCTCTGACACTGGTCATACAGAGACCTAACAGCCCTTATTAAAGGGCCTGGTACTCCAAACTCCCGGAGTAACCCCCACAGGACCCCCCCGAGTGTGACAGTCGAATGCCTTCTCCAGATCTACAAAACACATGTAGACTGGTTGGGCAAACTCCCATGA